>NC_138907.1:23878186-23950686 GCF_965231255.1 Vanellus vanellus
ATTCTTTAATTCTTTCCCTCCCCCCACCCAGCCCCTCAACCCAACCGAGGCTATTACACACATGAGGACACACATCTTCAATCATTTCATATCCTCCCCAGCACTCTACAAGCCGTACTTCACCCTCTTGCCTTTCAGCACCATATATAAACAGCACACATATTCCCTCAGGACAGTGCACAACTCTGTTTCCTCTCTCAACAAGAATCACCCGTAGCAGCTGCGTGCTACAAGCCACGGGCAGAGCCAAGGTCACGCACGTGTCCTCAGCACCGCTTCCTTTTGTTCTCCACTGATAATTTGCCATTTGGACTTCGTTGGGTGTTACTGTGGTGGCTACTCTCCAGCAGAGTGGAGTTCTTATTTGGAGAAAATTCCAAGGGAAAAGGAATCTTATACATTTTTCTCCGATTTTATTCATTTTACTACTTTGCAATGACTGATTTTTCTTCTGAAATTCAAATCACACTCCGAATAACTACACCTATTACATGGTTATAAGTAAAAAGAGTTTCTCGCTTGCTTCCTATCAGGTCCAGTGTGCATAAGCCTTATGCTACTTCAAAGATTATGCTGGAAGCCATATATTCAAAGGACACGTAAGGTAAATATACTCCTGATTATTTTTTGTGAGCTAAAGTAGTTCTAATGATTGTCATGGGCAAATGACGTTCCCTTCAGTTAGGTCCTGGGCAAGTTTCTCTGTGAAATATTATTAACATATCTTATTTCAGTAATTTTTTGTAACCCTATGAAATAGATTGTATTGGCCTTTTAATAGCAAGATTTGGCCCTAGCACTGTTGCATTAGTTTTGAAGTGAAATGTAATAGCTTATTTCCCAAAGACTATGGGAAAATGTAGGGTTTAGCGCTGCCTAGGATGTCAAGGAGACTCTTCAGTGATCTCAGGAGACTTTTTTTTCACAGCAAGGGAGGTCTGTTTTGTGAATGTCACCTGCTCTAGGTGAACCTGCTTTAGCAGGGGGGTTGGACTAGATGATCTTTAGAGGTCCTTCCAACCCCTACTACTCTGTGACTCTGTGCAAGAGGAAGGTTGGAAAAGCTCTTGCTTCAACTCTGCTCAGAAAAAGGACTGGAGAAGGAACCCAGGAGCTGCTTTATGAAGCGACCATACAGGTGTTGAGATGGTCTAATGAACAACCAGAGAAAAGTATGGAACCCTCATGAAATTTTTGTCCGTATTATCAAAGGACTTCAGCTGCTTCA
The DNA here is from genome assembly GCF_965231255.1 of Vanellus vanellus. Taxonomy (NCBI): domain Eukaryota; kingdom Metazoa; phylum Chordata; class Aves; order Charadriiformes; family Charadriidae; genus Vanellus; species Vanellus vanellus. The sequence continues at coordinate 23,879,415 of NC_138907.1, forward strand.
AACTTAGGAGGCGGGTTTTCTGAAGTTACTGATGAAACGTGTTGTTAGGATAGAAGTGTAGCGTGGAGAGAGGCCTCAGGTACTTAGGCATCATGTTAAAGCTCTGAGATGCATGTCAGAGCTGTTTGCTGTCAATCCTGAGCAATGACCGTGGTGAGAGACCAGAAATGGCTTCTGGCTGCTGTCGCAGGGCACTGAAGCTGTGTCACTTGCAACAAATGACTTTTCTGCGTAGTGGCTGGTCTACAGGTAAGAAGCCCTTAAATTCACTTGAAAGCTTTCTTTTGATTAGCAAGGTTTGGAAAAATTTACTAATGAACATTTTCTGTTTTGGGGTTGTAAAAAAGGAGGTAAGCGGGGTGATGGCATGTGCCTATGACAGGCAGACAAAAAGTGTGTTGGCATCCTGCTACCAGTAGGTAACTGGGTGCAGGTCTTTATTTAGAGAGCTTTAGGGCAGCAGACTTCCACATTACACACCTTTGTATATGTGTATTTTGAACAAAAAATTCTCAGGAAAGACTGCAAAGGTTGAGCAAAAGAGAAACTACATGTGAGATGGGATGGTAGACCTACCAAACACTTTAACAAGGTATTTTCAAACAGAACGATTAATTAAAAACTAATTAATTCAGCCTATTTGTCAATTTTAGGCTATGGTCCCTTTTTTGAAAGAATTATTGTTTGCTTGTGTTTTAACATGTGCTAAAGCCAAACAGAAGTGACCTATCTCCGATCGTATAGAATAACCAGAAGAATCAGGAGAAATGCTTGACACCCAAGTAGCCTCAACAGTTGGTACACTGTAGCTGTCAGCATGAAATCAAGTGCAAAATTGCCAGATTTGGAGTCCTTCCTAAAATTGCTTGCTCGGTCAAGTGGAAGTAAAGGACATTGACCAGAAAAAATGACACAAGATTTTTCCAGAGGCAATCTTTGGAGAAACTCCATTTCACCTACACGAGAACTGTATCCTTCATCTGCACACTGAGTTACCAGTTTAAGACAGACTTGTCACTATTTCTGCCTCACAACCTGCAAAGAAATCTAGTAAAAATCAGAAGAAAATAACTGGTAGTTTCCTTTTCAAATGGATACAGTTTGGTCTTCCCAAAAGTAAGAGCGACAGTCTGTCATGAGAACTTTCTACTGTCGTAAATGGTGAATTTGTAATAGTAACTTGCTAATATCTGAGTAAAAGTTGAAGCTGTTTCACAAGATATTAAAGGACTTGCACCCTCTTGCTTCCAGTGGAAGGATTTGAAGAATGGCAAGTGTTAGCACTACTGCCCTCTAAATATTTATGGACTTGAGAGGCATGTATTTTGACAGTGTTCTCTCTAAAAAAGCATCTCATATTTGGCTTTGCTTGAGATGGATGAAAACTTAAGCAACAACTTGTCCCAGGAGGGACAAGATATCTTTTAAAGTAAGAAGGAGTGCCAAATAGGGAAGATAAAGTTCTTCAGAATAAATTATAATCATGAACAAAATGGGCTTCTGCCATGCTGCTTATTTAGAAATAATAAAATATTCTGTCTTTAAAAGGATGCTATGGTGTTCCCTTTTTGATTTTTTGGCTATAATTTCTGTAAGCATAACAAATATTGTGGTTTTGCCACCCAAATAATTGTACTGAATCAAAGGTAGTGCATCCTTTACGAGTATGTACACCAGGGCTTATCTTGACCCAACAAGACATAATGACTACAGTCAAGGAATATGAAGTTTTGGAGAAGTACAGGTGATACAGGAAGATCATTTGCATTGGCCGCATACTAATTAGAGAAAAAAACACACTCCAATGTTATAACAGATTTTAACCAAGTAAACTCCCAGAAATGGTTTACTATCTCATCTTCACGTTGATACTAAGTTATATTTGAAAAACTAATAGATTGGCCACGTCCTCCCCAAAGTGTTTGATTTAAAGTTCAAGCTTTTTTAAGTACTATATATTGCCATTAGGATAAAATATTGGGTAGTACTATCTCCTGGACACCATATTTTTAAGAATATGCTTCATGCCTCATTTACCAGAAATGTATTGAGATTTTCCTGAGCCAACATTCAAAGAATAACTGGACATTTTTCATAGCGAAATGTCGTGGTTTTGTCTTTTCTCTTAAATTCCTTTGCTGCCCTGAACTGATAATTTAAATTACCTTTTTTTTGTTGTTTACTATCTAAAGCTCAAATAGAGTGTTTGTGTACTGCATATAAAACATGTGTAAGAAGTTATTAGTTTTTCAAAGATAAAATAGTGTCATAGAATGTGTGAGGGCAAAAGAAAGTTAAGCTGAATAATATAGTATGCAGCAATTATCAATTACAAACACGCACACGCATAAACACATAAAAGGAGAGGAGACAACTGCTTAGTCCAGTCTCGTTGTGGAGTGGGGCAAGTATTAATTGGCCAGAGATTGTGAGTTTCCAGATATTACCTGGTGGCAGTTGGCTCTGGGAGAGCTCTCGATTCCTGAAAACGGACAAGGAAAGCAGCAAGCAAAGCACGGCTATGGTACGTGGTGCTGGAGAGGGGGCTGCCTACAACGGGGGCATGATTTCTGCTGGGGTGTCATTTCTCAGCTCTATGTAGTCAACCCGCTTGATAAAGCATGCTCTTCTTCTCCAACTAGTGCATTAGGTACCTGCAGCCTCACACAAGGTCTGTGCTGCTGGGACTGAAGTTTAGGTTGAGATACTACTGTTTAATTTGAAAGAAGGGGTGGGGGTAGGGGGGGTGGAGGAAGCATCATTTGAATTGAAACAAAAATAAATTCTACCAGAAATTATATGTTGTCAATGTCTCAGTACCGACTACTGTAAGTAGTTGCACTCTCCCTGCATGAACTTCACTCTGAAGGTCTGGTTAAAATGTCCTGCAGAGGCTGCCGCAAGATGTATGTGTTCAGAAGATCATCGCTGTAGAACGGCGGAACTTAGGCGCTTAGTCCCTCGTACTCTCAGCGCATGTGCTGTTTGAGATGCGGTTCAGGAGCATGGCAAAATGTAAGATAGCGGGTTTAACTCCCCATGCTGAAGCAGTATCATGTCAGAGCACTTCCTCTTGCTTACTGCCAAAAGATTGCCTGCCGATAGCACTGCACAGCTTCCCTTGCTGCCTTCGCGCGCCCAATGCGTTTTAAGAATCCTGCCAACTTCTTTACGTTTTCTCTTTGTCACCCCTGGTGATGCATCCTGTTAAGCATTTCTCTTGCTGTGCTGCTCTGTGCTCTCATAAAGTGCCGGATTTCTCTTCCATGCTATGCTCTAGAACAGAAAGGAGGAGAGGATGGGGGACAGAAGAGAGAAGTACTGGAAGATATGTAATTAAAACGCTTAAGCCAAAAGAAACAGAGCAAGAGCAATTCAGAGTGTTATGGGTATCAGAATGTGTATTTTGAGGTGTGTTTATTAAGGATGTCTATTCGTGCTTTTTCAGATCTTATAGCCCGCAACCAGTTCCACTGATTTTGGCAGGGCTACCCATGTAAGCAGGGCAAGGTTCTCTGCTCTCTCCCCATTCCTGCAGGACTAAGGAAAAACCCAGAACAGGAGAAAAGATTTCCTGATAATTTTATTCACATCAGACCTGAACAGTTCAAGCTCAGGTCTGCAGTTCCCGAGAACACATACATCACCGAGAGCACAGTTCAGGAACAGAGATGAGATTCAAAAATCTCTTCAGCACCAGGCGAACTGTAACGCAGCAAATCACACGGCATAAACTACCGCAGACAGCAAACATGGAATAAACAGGGATGAGCCCTGCAAACAAAAGAAAGAGCGAGGGTTAATTCAGGTTCACAGTAGGCTTTGGATCTGAACTAAAAATATATCTCTTAAATGCAAATAGAGAAAAATGATGGGCATTTGCATGATTGACAGCCTTTTGAAATAGAAGTGTTGCTATAATTAAGCAATAATGTATGAGTGAGTGTACATTATGACAAATTGGAAGCTTGGTTGATTAGATTGAGCATATAAGCTGTCAGTATAATTATCACATTTTAATCATTTTTCTCCATTTTTTATAACAGCATTGTCTTCAGCCTCATTTGGTGCTTATTAGATTGATATTCTAAGAGGAATTGTACAACATAAAACATGTCCTTTAACAGGATGAACTTTAGATAAGACTTTAGGTATGTCTATAAACATTTGTAATGATGGCTGTTGTGTCTCAACTTTTTGCCACATCTTATGTGTCAAATGATGTTGGTTTAGAGCTTTCTTTATCATGATAAAATATTATAAACTGAATGTACTTTAACTCACTAAGTGCTCACATACCATGTATTTTAAGCTGTCATAGGGAAAACATATCACGTTGTTACAGCTGAATACTGCATTAATGATACACATAGCAATGATTAACAAGACGCTGAGTCAATCAGTGTGGGAGCAAGATTTTTCCATTTTCATGCAACTGTGCTGAAATCGATGTAATTTTTTAAACAAGAAAATGCTCTCTGCTAACACCCAGGAAACAGCGACATTTTAACCGATTTAAAAGGTTTAATTTTATACCGGTTACCTGTCTAAAACGTAAACCAGCGGAGGAGTGGGACGCCCCCGAAATTGCAGTATAACAAAGAAAACAGAGGTTCTTAACACGGTCATGCTCTTACAGTCTTACCCTATCTCAAATTAGATCTGAGCAGCTCTTCACCACTGTTGAAATAAGAAGGTGGAAGGTGGCCTGGGTGTTAAAACACAGGTCTGTGAAACAAAATTCTCCAGGTGCTTTCACCATTTCTGCCGCTGGTTTGCTTCTTGGCCTTGGGCAAGATGCTTATCTGCTCCTCAGATTAGTGGGCCATTGGGAAGCAGAGATTATTGGAAAATTAATGTGCTCTAGGTCTTAGTTTACTGCTGTTAAAATTCACATTGTGTAGCTTGCTTTGCAGCTGCTGGAGAGAGAGAAGTGTAGACTTTATGTGGTCTTTCTGGCCAATCATGAATTTCCTTATTAAGGATACCTATCAATGTCGACACTACAATTGTTCAGGGAGGAATTACACAGAACTAATCACAGCAACAGAAAAGTCTCAATTATTCTCAGATTACATAAATGTATTTAGTAGCAATGGTATAAATGACCTTTTCTATGAACGTTTGGAAAAGAATGACTCAAGAAAAAAATTCAGGCAAAGGAGGCGTCTTCCAGAAATTATTCCTTCCATGTCCTCTGCAGTATATATTCAATAAATTGAGAGCATTATCTTTTCTCAAGGTACCTTGCGATATCGACAGTAAAATCTGAGATACTAAACTCCTCGTTAGTTGATTATTTTTATAAATGGAAAATTGCCAAACAATCCTGCTTGAATATTTGGTATAGTTTGCTTTGCCTGCGTTTATTTCCTTTCCGAGGCTTTCTACAAATTCTCTTTGGAGTTGATGCTAGAAATGTTCTCAAAAATTTATATGTTGTAGGCTCAATTTGAAGATATTTGCAGAAAGTTAGTGTGAATTCAGAAATGCAAAGATTCATGTAACAAGCATAATTTTAATATAGAATTTTCTTGATCCTTTGAAAATTTTCCCTCTGACCTCAATTTTTAGCTTTTCAGTCCCCCAACAGAATACTTCAGCATTTCAACAGTCTTCACTAAGTTCAAGGTGAAGATGTTATTTCAAGTCTTGGGTATTGCTGTCTGGGCAGAAAAATCACGCGCAATTCTTAATTCTTCTGCTACTACTTCTAATGACCCAATTACCAGTAAAATGCATAAAAGCAAGATTTTAGCATTGATTTTTCCCTCGATTTTCTCAATAGCTTTCACAAACCTGAACTTAACATGCTTTTTATCATAATTATAAGGGTTTGATGCTGGATCTTACTAGGTTTATTTAGTGTTTCAAAAGACTCAGTGAAGCCCCTTCCATGAACTTTTCAAACAATATTGGTTACCTAAGTGTGAGAGGCAGAGCCTCATTATGGTGTGAAAATTATGAGTAAATGGCCAGGTCTTGATTGGAAAGTGACCTAACAATAGAGTATCTCAAAATTCAGTATATTAGTGTCATTGTTGTTCAGGAAAGTTACTCTAAGACGTAGATGAATGTTGAGGTGGGAAAGCTTGCTGATCCAATCCATTAGTTGGCTTAGTGAAGCTACGGCGCTCTTCCAGGTATAGCTGCGTGTGACAGAGTTCAGCAAGGGACAGATTAAAGCCACCTGCCCCGGCCACGACAGGTTCTCCCGTTGCATTTTGACTTGCCGTGAGATCGCTGCATAGGTGAGTGAGGGCAGAAGCGCAGTGAAGATCAGAAGTTCTGTGTCTCGACGCTACCAGCACTACTGGGGAAGCAGATGGGCACTTGTGTTGGTCCTGTTGGTCTTGTGGAAGGGTGCGTGGGTTTGCAGAAGCAGCATGGGGGTCCGCGCCGGGAGGCCCAGTGCCCCCACCCGCTTGCTGCAGGGACCCAGCTCACGGGCAGGGAGCTCGGGTGGTCTAGCTTGACTCGGAAAAGAGGCCCTGCACCTTGCTGGGCTTCGGGTTTGGTGAAACGGAGCGTGCACACCTCTGTGATGCACTTTGAGGCTTTCGGATAATCCGCGCCAAGAACTGTGGGGGCGGGCGATGGCGGCGGGCGCCGCTGGGGCTCCGCGCTGCAGAGCGGCCACTGCACGGCGTCCCGAGGAGAGGAGGCTGGTGTCCAGCCCCCGGGGAGCACGGGCAGAGCAAAATTACACCTGTCTGTCTGCGCCTGTGGGTTCTGCCCAGCCAAAACACACCGGTGCTCTCAAGGACGCCTTCTCCCAAACGTGGGAAAGTGCCGCAAAAAATCCAGTTATCTAAACCCGTTAGGCAGTGCTGCCACGGAAAGGGGCACTTGGGTATCTGTGCTCGGACAGGTGAAAAGCAAGGGGAAAACTTAGTTCGCAAATGACAGAGGGCTAATTTCCTCGCAGGGGAAAGCAGACGCTCTGTATTGCACACACCCCTCGTACACCACACCAGTGCTGGCTCTGGGCCAGCAAAGTGGAGAAGGTGACAGAAATGTTGTAACCTGAAAAAAACATGTAGGTTTGGTTTGGGGGAAAAAAAAAAAAAAAGGCAAAAAAAAAAAAAAAAGCAAGGGCTTAGATTTCTTCTTATTTTAAGGATTCTGCTTCGTCTCTTGTGATGTTAGAAGATTAATTTACTTTCCCTTTTGTTTTGTACCATTGTGTATTCCATAGCATTAATTTATTTCTCAAGGTCTGATAACATCAGTTCTGTGTCCGTGGTCATCAAAGTGTATAGGCGACGGGTAGAAGTGATAACAAGGTTGCATTTTTTCTATGCTTGATGCCTATTCAACAGAACAGCCTGCTAAGCATTCTTCTTCCATTTCTCTGTTCTCCAGCCTGCTGGAAAAGCCTGAAATATTTTTCTGTCCTGTTAAAAAAAAATAAATTGTTAATTTAGACATCAGAAAAATATTGACTTTCAAAACCAATAAATTTTTTGGGGGGTATTTCTTCCGCATAGGGACCTTTTGTTCTTGAGATTGTCTATAATTTTTATTATAATCATTCTATTTTCACTTTTTACACACTTGGTAAATTTTAGCAGGCCCTCCCGCTGGAGAAAAATGCTTTGCCCCGGCTAAAATTCTGGAGAGCTCTTCAGAAGAATTTAACATTCTCATAATTTGGCATCGGTGATTGAAATCTGGCAAGAAGATGGCCTTTCTGTAAGGGGTATGCTTCCGTCATTCAGGCGAGCTGAACCCTTTCAACACACAGTGTTGATTTTTAAAAGTTAACAGCAAAATCCCCTGGTGATGCAGCCATTCTGAACAAGACTGAATAAAAAGCCAAGCAAGACTTTCCCTGCAATTGTACCTTAGGGTTGCTGAGAGAAAGTTTAGTTCTGGCATCGCCAAACTGTGCAACTTAATCAGGTTTAATAGAGTCTTCAGTCATGTAGAACATGCAAAAAGTACTGTTTTACACTTACTCAAGAGACTTGCCCTCTTTTCTTCCAGCTTAGTGAGGAGCTTATCTTCAAGCTGCTAAACTTCCTTGAACCTTAAATACGACCGAAACCTTTCATACGGCTTCATGTTTGTGCACTGCATTCCATTAGGGCTTCTGCCCTGCAGACCTCAGACAAGTCCACAGATTTCATGTTCACTGTTGGAGTCATATTTTTTCTGGTTCCTGAAGGCAAGTTACATTATTTGCAGGGCTACATGTCTGCTGGGATTAGCCCGATTGCAAATTGGCAGAAATTATCTTGATCGATGACTTCATAAGGAGAAATATGCCGGAATAAACTGAAAGAGAGAAAGTAAATATGAGATTATTCTGAAAAAAAATATATACACAAAGGAATAGAGGAGCTCAGAAATGCTCTAGTTTTTTTTTTTTTACAAATGGGTTTGAAAAGTTTACCTGCTCTCTGCAGTTTTATGTAGAAGTCTCGTCTTCTGGATGTGCAGGTGGAATACAACTTTCTAGACAAAGGATTTATCATCAACATATGTTGAATAGAAGCAAAATTTGCCATTTGTAAATGTATGGATACAAGATGTGTACATTACACGAATATGTGGGAGTTGGGCATGTTTATGTTTGAAAGGTGTCTATTTAGGCGTCTATCCTGTCCCTTTCTAATTGTCTGTCCATTTCTAATTACGGGTTTAGGAAGCAGAACTCCATTTTCCGAATACCTGCTATCTTTCGCTAGAACTAAGTCACCGACAAGTTCTCTTTTCAGAGCAGTTTCCTATGTACTTGTACAACATTATTCCACAGATTTGCTATTGAAATGAAATACTGCAGTGACCTTTTTAATTCCCCTGACTTTTTACAATCTTTGAAATTTAGCACAACAGCAGGAGTTTAATCATATTCACTGATGTAAAAGACAAAATAAGGCACCTCTACGTTCACATAGAGATATGACCTCAAAGGTGCAGAGCCTTCAGAGATGCTCCGGAGATCCCCAAGGACAATTACAGCGATCTCGCTTGTGGTCTTCCTGTAATCTCTGACTTTGCCTCCTGATAAGAGGAGCAGAAATTTTGCACTTACGTCGTGTGCCGGAGTATTTTGTTAATGCTGCCCGAACACTGTTGTTTTCCTATCGAAGAATGATCTCATATTTACTTTATCTCTCTGTTCCAGTTTCTGTCCACTTCACAACAGTTTCCAGGCACGAATTTCCAAGGTCTTTGATCCTCTCACTGCTGTAAGGTCCCAGGCTTTGGTTTCATGCACGTCCTTTTTTTTTTTTTTTTTATTTTTTTCTGCCACCGTATGGAAGTCCAGCAACAAAACAACCCAAACCACTCATCCACTGGCAGTTGTCTGTTCTGTCAGCGGGTTTGTCCCTTCTGTTGATTAATGCCAGCTGGGCCAAAGGAAGGCTCTAAAAAATGCCAGCATGTTTACCCGTCGCCCCAGAGTGAGGGGGCAGATCGGCTCTCAAACCCTCCTCCCAGGCAGCAGCCATCATGGGGTGACTGATGAAGAACCCCATCAGCTCTGAGCTGTTTTCAGTGTCAAACTGGGGTGGAGGGGCAGTACGTGATCTCTCTACAAATGTTCTTGACAGCTTAACAGTTAAAAGTACAGTGTGGGTGCTTTTGCCTGTGTGCGCTCACACGTAAGTGAGCAGTACTACACCGAGAGACTCCTTTGTAAGCACTTATGAAGAGAAAACCTGCTGCTTTTCTTCCACAAATTCTGTCCTCAATGCAAACAAACTTCCTAAACGTTTTTAAAATTACCTTTTTCTTTAAGTTTATTTGGTCCAGCTGGCCTAAGAAACAAGCTAGATCAAAGGCCGGATGTCAAGGATTACTATTAGAGCCCTTGAACTTTTTTTTTTTTTTGCGGATAATATCACTGTCTCATATGTAGGAAGATCAGCACTGGCTGGCGCGTTCTGTTGTGAGGCTTTTTGATGGCCTCTGTGGATTGAGTCAATAGCTGTGATTCAGTTAATCAAAGGCAGAGACAAAACCTATCGCCGTGAGCTGGCAGCCACAGCAGAAGAAATAGGGTGTTGAGGCCTGGTGGCTCCTGACACTTCTCCTGAGCAGACAAAGAATTGCATTGATACTGTTTCTGATATAACTCTTTTGTTGAAGGAGGCTATGATTGATTGGGAGATTATTCAAACATCAGTCATGAGCACTGAATTCAACAGTTTGTTGAGAAGTGCACCTTACAGCATCCTAAATGTTGTTGGACTTGCTTTTTGCACATAGCTCTTAGTAGTGCAAGCTTTTAGTAACTTCCAGTATTGTTGAAATTAATAGCAATGTACAGGAGATGCTTAACGTAGTTGCAGAACACCTTGCAAAACTTTTCACTTGAATTGTAGAAATTATTTTTGTTTTTGTCCAGCGTTTACCATGTGTCTTAATTTTGTACAGATTTAGATACTTTAATGGTAAATTGCATCAATCAGCTGCTTTCTCCAGTGTTTGCTCTTTAAGAATTTTATAAATAAGGAAGCGTATTGACTGATTTGATGAAAGTACACTCCGAAGCTGCATTTGTAGTTATGTATCTAACAATAATTTTCTAAGTGAACATTTCATTGGGAGTCAAGGCTCAGCAGCAAAACCATGAAGCTTCTCTGAGTGATCTTAACTGACCTAAAGTCTTCAATGAACAAACGCCAAGTCTTCCTAATCTGCAAGTTTTCCAGTTAATCCACAGAGTAAGTCTGCATAGTGAATAAAGGCAAGAATTCATCTTCTGCTCAAAGCATTGCAGAAAAAGGGTTTAACCATCATGGGTAAATTATTCATTGCAAATGATTTGCTTAGCTCAAGTTCACAATTTTTAGAGTGGGGCTTTGTGGAAGTCCAGGTTGCTGACCCGGTCAATTTACAGCTAGGCGATAAGCCCACCGAGAGAAGCCAAATCACATGTTCAGCCAAGATACTATTCTTAGATTAACAAATGAAGTCATTTATCTGAGGACGCTTGTTCTTGACAATATTTTGTTTGACCAAAAACTACTAAAAAAATACATTAGTCTAACAATACTTGCTGTTAAACTTGACATCCACACAGGGATCTTTAACAAGCCATTTGTGGCCCTTCATTACAAAATTTATGGCACAATACTTTATGTGCTTCCATATCCTTCACATAAAGCACTGTACAGTAGTTTCAATAAAATTTGTGTGAACTGCTTTACAAAACTCAATCTCGGCAATGGGATTCCATCAGAAAGACCGAGTATCACAGTATTAGGCTTTTATTTGCAAGGATCTTCCCTGTAAATGACTAAATCGTTATTCAGTTGAGAGACAACTCACTGTAAACAGTATATTGCTTCCGGATATATCACCTGTGATCAATAGGCTCCCTTTCTGCCTCAGCACTTGTTAATATTGTATACAGGTTTGATTAAATGTTTAAAAGCATTTTTTAAGTGGCAGAATTAAAAAGGATGGACTCATTACCAAAAACATTCAGCTTTTAATGCAAGACTAGAAAACATTTACTGGTGCTATATCATCTCAGGATGTGATCTAATCACATCTAATAACTTATGTCAGACTGCCCTTCGTTAGTATGTGGACAGGAGACACACGACCCAAGAGAACTCTAAATTTTCTGAAAGAGGTGGCACAGAGGAGATCCCACCACATTATTGTTGAGATTCTCTTAATTCAACACCAACTAGAATTCCTTTTGATTAGCTTTTTTGATTACTTCCTTTTGCTGTTTTATTTTTTCAACCATCTCCTTCGCTTATCTGACAAGTCCTAAGTTCCAGGTTTTCCACAGAAAAGCTGCTAATGCCGTAAAGGTGCTAAATTATACGGGCAGACCCACTCCTCGGATTGTCTAAGGGTTTGTGACAACCACAGGCACTTCCAGCTTGATTTAGGAAGTGTCCGTGTTGCTGGACCCCACAGGGCATGGTGTCAAATGTCAGCGTGGAGACCAAAGTTTGTGATTTTTGTGACGTGTGCTACTGTTTATTGAAAGAAGGTATAAGCCCTTTATTTATTTTTTTGCCTATTCGTCTTCAGGATGCACAGACGCTGTGCCCCAAAGATACCTGTCACAGGAACTTTTATAGGGGTCCCTGTGGTAGTACTCAGAGCTTGGGTAAGGCAGTTCCCTTGTCTCACTCACATTCAGTGACAACTCAGATCACACCATCGTGAACTGTATTTTCTACAAGACTTTTGTCTCCACTGCATGGGCTGCATGATGCTCACTTAAAAAGCAGCTGTTTAACATTCATTTTATCCTCAGTTTTCAGAGTATGGCCCCATGCTGTGCGTACACACAACTTCAATTTGACTTTACAAACCTGGATTAGTTTATCTTCACATGTTCGCTGTGTAGTGAGGTTGTTATATCCCCGTTTAGTGGAAAGGGAAATGAGGCACAGAGGGATTTAATTTAGAAGTTTCTGATACTAAGGCCCTGATTTGTTCGGTGTACACGGTATTAAGTAACACATCGCAGCTCTGAAGCTCGTCCCCATGGATTTCAGCTGCAGCTGTGATCAGTCACTGATTCTGCTCCCGTGTAGCCTCCGTGGGTAAGAAGATGGCTTTACGGACCTTGCTGAGTACTGTCAGAAATGCTGTGGCAGGAGCAGAGACAGAAACAGTTTTCTGAGGCGGCGCCGAAAAGACCTTTGCTATGAAACTATTTTTTTCTCTTCTTGGAGGCCTTTGGGTGTACTAGTAAACCCTTTCCCAGTTTGATTATAAACAAGATCGGACCATACTTTATTCAGTTTGGCAAATCAGTTAAATGGCTTTTCTGTCACACGGCCTCTTATTGGACTTAACTTGATTAATCGTATGAGTGCGGAGATTGCACGTCAAAATGTTATTGCTGAAGCTGGCAAAAAAGCTCAGCTTGGCTTTGCCTCTGAGGCTGGCAATTTAAAGAGAACAGACTACTTTTACCATGCCAGCTCGAACAGACCTGACGCCACTGCCAGAGGCAAGAGGCTAGTACGGACCATTCTTTACCCAAGCCTTCCCTCGGAACATCTGCTTTTCCTTCATGGTTTGTCCCAGTTGCCCTTACTTTACCTTTTATCCTTAAAAAAAAGCAAAACTAACCTAAACCGGAAAACTCCCACTGCATTCTTGTCACAATCTTTATTTTTTTCCCGTATCCAGTTTCTACTTTTTGTTCCTCCATCATTTCAGACTGAAGGCTCCTTTTAATCTGCGGAACCAGCGCCAGGAACCAGTCACTGGGTTTGTTACAGGACAGACAAATACTCAGCTTTAGTGACCGTCTCTCTTTTGGCCTGGTATAGCCATTCCCAGAAGTGCCCAATTTCGTTTGTCTAGGCCTGGACGGAAGGGAGTTGGCTCCACCACCCTTTGAGGAAGCTGTTTGCAACCCGCAACGTTTCTGTGTGCACCGAAAGCGAAACAAAGAAAGCAAAGGAAGAATCTGGGGAGATTTAGCTGCTACATTTAAGTGGTGTGACTTCTCAGACTTAAAACTTGGTCAAAAGGCAGGTGGTTGTTTGTTTGTTGTTTTTTTTTTCAAAACAGGGGTGGCAAACAGCAGTTTTTTTTAATACAAACCTCATATTGTCTGCCAAATACTGCAAGGCTCAGGAAAAGTTACAAGGATTGGTGTTTTCCAGTTTCATCCTTTCATCATTGTCCTCCTCTCTCCCAGGCAAACTGGACATTAATTGCTTCCTGGCTTTCTCCACCAGCAAGAGCAGCCGAATTGAAATGAAAAGCTCAAGTCACAAGTTAGGACAGGTACCTACGTGTCAGCAGGGACTCTCATCCCACCTCCCTTGTGCAAGGTCAGACCCTCTCAGCTGTATGCGCTTAGGACGCTGTAGAGACATGGAGGTTTTTGCTGTTTCCCAGATCATTGTTATTCTCAGCCACCATGATTCATCCTCTGAATGTTGAAATGCTTATTTTCAATAATGAATATTTCAGCTACTGAGATAAACAGCTCTCATTTTACAGAATTATATATAGAGCTTGGTTGCACATGCTTCACTTCCAGGTGCTTGCCAAGCACAAGGATGGCTGAACTTTACAGTTCAGAAGCCACGAATCAGGCCCTGAAAGTCAGGAGATTGCCTTTAAAATAATAGAATCTCAAAGAATAATCAGTGCTGGCATTTTTAATTTGCTGCCTGGTTTCTAAGCCCTTGGGGATTATGTTTTCTCTTTGCAAATCCACAAGGACAGAAACTTTTGTGTTTTTTTAATGAAAGAAGAGATGGGGTAAGCGCAGGGTAAAAAGCGAAGAGACCATGAGAGTTGACAAGACTGACAATGGCAGGCGTGCTCTGCAAATGCAGTGAGAGATGAGACTTGATCCCAGCCTTTGTGGCTTGCACAATACCTTCGGAATTCACGCTGGTCTCTACAGCAAGCACAATTCACCATCAGAAACCATCTGCAAAAAGAAGCGTTGGAAATCGACCCCAAAATTTCTTAGGTTGTCTTGGTATGCAACAGAAGTATTTTTATATACTAGTATCATATTAAAGATTTTTTTTTTTCTCTTTCTACTGCAGGAAATGCTTTGAGGTAGAAGGGAAAGGTAACTATTGCAGAGACCCTTGTTCTCTTCTCTACTTATGTATTGTTGGCCACAGTGGGGTGCTTATCTGTAATGGGACCTCCTTGGTTTCTCAATGAGACTTTAAAGCCTGATGGGGAAAGGGTATAGTTAAGTACGCAATAAAGTGTTGATTCCCCAGGTAGCCATATCTCTACTGATGTTCTGTGCGCAGCGCAGTGGTCATTCCTGCGCTCGTGAGAGTAGGCTAGCCCTGCATTGATAGAGCTACAACAGTCAACAACTTTTGTGAATAAGGTATCCTTTCCCCCACTAAAATATATCCTCCAGCTTTTCTCTTGGGCCTCTGTTGTTCCTTAGCCCTTCATGTGTTTGTAGGTGAAGTACTGTGGGGCTGCAAAGGAGCAGGAACAGCAGTAAAATTTCTTGTTCATGAGAAGCAATGTGTTCTCCGTGGTGTGTCAGGTATGAAAACACATTTGAGGGAGGGGAAGGGAAAGGAGTGAGAGGGGCAAAAAGGAGGGGGCCTTGTAATTTTGGGAACAGGACCATCTGGCAACTGAGGCAGAAGATGGCTGGGAGGGAAGAAAGGAAAGGAGGAGGGCTGGACATGGAAAATGAAAATGTTCCGGTAGCAAGCGTGGCAGGGGTTGTCTTGAAATCGGTACATAGGACCACTGAAGCCTAATCCCAGTTCTGCCATTAGTCCAGAGTGATGTTGAGGAGGTCACGCTCATTTCTATAACTGTTTCTTCTTCTGTGAAAAGGAGAATAACAGCGAATCGCTCTTCAAGTTTATGGAAAGTCCTGGTGGGGAATTATCATCATTAGCACTACTTAATAAAGATGACTCTGCCTGGCTTGTGTCATCAAAATGTCACTCGAAGAGCTACCGGGGAGCCAACACTGCTGCCTGCAGAGTTTCCTTTGTTCTTGGTCTATCAGCCAGTCTCGTCGGCTCAATTCTGTCCCATGTTGCTGTGCAATGAAAAAGCCCAAACTGCCCCTTTACTGAAAGGGATGTAACCATTTGCCTGTTCCTCTACAGACTGCCGGTGATCATTTGAAACCCCCTCAGGAAATTATCTTTTATAAATAACAATAAGCTACACCTTTTTTTTCTTCTTTATTGTATAAGTGTGGCAGAAATATGTAAGACCCTTGAAGTATTGCATAGGTCAGACTATTCTTTATTCTCGGTGAAAGAGCAGCACTTCAACGTTACTGATGTTTATTGTACTCAAAATGGTTCTATGTACTTGACATACATCAGTGATTATGATCCTTCCCTGAGAAGCTGCATGGACAATGTACAAAGTATAGAAGGCAAGCAACATGGAAATAAATAACCACTTGCATTGTTTTGCTTTCTTTTAAATTACTCTTTTTATAAACAGGATGGTAATTAGAAGAGTGTGTTTAATAAATACACTGGGTTGAGCCACGCTTAAATATCCTTCCATTTCATTTATTTAGAAAGGATAAAAAAAAAAAAAAGCAAGTCTGCAGGGAAGCTGAGGGACTTGGATGTGGAAGAAATCTGGCCTGTCATAATGTCAAGGTTTCTAGTATTACCTAGAACTTTTTTTGCAGCTCAGGGGAAGAAACTTTCCAACTGGATAAATAATAACCTCGAGAAGGCACTAGACAAAACATCATACAAAGTATAAGATATGAGAAGAGATCAGCAAAATAACCCCTGGCTTTCAAGTCAAAAAGCGTAATGACAATATAAGCATTGTCAAAAGTCAAGCTCAGTTACACCTTGGAAATGCTTAAAATATATATGCTGAAAAGTACAAACCCAGAGACCTGAATGTGCTCAAGTCAGAGGGCTTGAATGCAAGATTTGGCATCTGGGATAAAAAGCGTGGTAGCAAGTATTGGAATATATCTATTTTCTGCGTGGCACCAGGCATTTAAAGACTGGCTAATTTGCTTGTATTTAAGAAGGCAGCAATAGATTTGGAGGACCTTTTAGTCTCACTCCTTTTATGTAAGTCTTTACACCTAATTTTTAAGGAAAGGGTAATTCCTAAGAAAATGGAGGCAGATGTAAAGCAATTGAAACACATCTTTTCAACGGGTAGCATATGCCCACCTGATATTTGCCTTTGATTTCTAGACAAAGGAAATACTGAAGATATAATACCTCTGAACTTCAGTAAAGTGTCCAGAGGTCTTACAGATGGCAAATGATAATAATTAAGGAAGAATGGTAGGGGACTGGTAGGGGAAATTGCCAGATGGGTGAAGAGTGATGACATCAGGTAATATTGAAGAGGAGGCTGGAGGAAGATTATTAATGGACCTTCTCCTGGAATATTCTGAGATGAAGAGGTGACCTATGGGTACCCTTTGGTCATGCAGGGCTGTAAACTTGTCCATGTTGTCGCCATGGAAAACGCAAGACTGCATCAAGAGAGGTATTTTCCACAAAGATAGAGAATTCACGCCATTAGTGTTAGCTCAGGAGAGATCTCATGTGAATTGCTATGTAATTTTGGCCATCCTTGTTCAAGAAAGATGATTAAAATGTAAACTTGCTCAAAGAAGAGCTAGCACCGTGATCGTGAGAATAGAGACTCTGTCTGGAGAGAGGAGACTATAAGAGCTTTGCATCATTGTCTATAAATGTGTCTTTGCTACATGAGGGAGGGAAAGGTGGAGTACTATTTAACCCAAAGATAGCATGGAAACTTAGCAGATAATTCTTTGCTCTTTAAAGAAATCTGGATTGGGAAGAGTGTTTTGGTGAAAAAAGTGAAAAAAATGTCCATTCTTTAGAGGTGGAGCTTTGTCGCTTGTTGACAGGGATTATATGATGTCACTGTGTGCAAAGATAGGGAATGGACTTGGTATTTATGAAGGTCCTTTCGTCTTCTGTGCTCCTTCCCCACACAGACCTCCACGACCTGTGCCGGAGTTAGTGCTCTTCAAGGAAGTTTGGAAGGAACGTTTTTTTCATTAATCTGGTTGTGACGTGACATATTGTTGTGGTTTGGAAGAGAACAGAAGAAATTCCCCTTTCCCAGAATGGCACATTTGCGTCTTGCCCTCCTAAAATTCTCCTAATTCTTTTCCAGTCTTCCAAGCAGCAGTTGTAGGAAATGGCAGCGAGTCTCATCCCTCGCCTGCTGCCAAGGGTTGCAGGAGGCATTATCTGACGTTACGAAACTCGTCACAATTTTGGACGCATGCAATTGTTTCTCTCTGTGGGGAGGAATCCAGACCTTCTGGGGTGAAAACAAAAAACCAACCCCGGGCAATGGATACTGCGGGGTCCTTGAGAAGCAAGAGCCCTCACATATGCATGCGCTGGAAGGAATGAATTGATTACAAGCTGATGAGCTAATTCAGGCTGTTTCTTTTCGGAGTGGGCTGCCATTTCTTCTCTGGACCACCAGATGCCAGACTTTTACTGCAAAACTCCCGCCCTCCGCCTGCACAATGGAAAGAAATGGTTATGCTCTTACCTTTGCGCGAAGCCCTTCAGTTTTGTTTTCTGCGGAACGCTTGTAAGCCTTCGAAGCGGAGCGCTCTGCGCTCGTTTCTAAGCATGTACTGTAACTCTTTAAGATGATTTGTAAACTAATTGCAGGGGCTTACTGAGAAAGAGCCTCTTTGCCGAACTGCTGGCTTCTGTGACAAGGGGGTGACTTGAATCTCCTACCTCACAATCATGCTGAAAACTGGGCCGTTCGAAAAAGCACTGCTGAGATGCACAAAAGGAATACGGTAACACTTGGTAGAGAGAAGCAGCAAGATGTTTAAATTCAATAGCTCAAACCCAATTGCATTTGAAAGCTTAACTGTCTCAGGTAAACAAACGGCAAAATAATTACAGCCGCTCTTGTCTGCAGAAATGTTCTAAAGGCAAATGCTTATTCTCATGGCTTTTTTCGAGATGTAACGATGTCATAGTTTTCCTTTCTAATGTACACATATTTTATCTACATTTAACAGTTTTCAAACGTGCCTGCTTATGTTTCGTTCACTCTAAAATTCAGTTATTGAAAAAATAACGCAGTTATGTTTTTCCTATTAGAATTATGAACATGCTCATTCCTATTGCAGAATGTATTATTTTAACAAACCGGGCACTGTTTTACAAAATTTAGAAATATTGAATTAATTTGTAATGAATTGACTGTTCAGTGCAGAATGAAAATATTGAACTATGAATCATCCATATTGGGCCAAAGAGAGAGCACATTGTGCCATAAACAAGAAGAAACATACACAAGCACGAACACAAATAAAAGAAATACAATTTGGGGAAAAGTAAAATGCATCCATTGAAATGCAGCAGTTTAGATAAACAGGCACATTATTTTGTTACAAGCGACAGCAGTATTTTTTTTTTTTTTTCAAAGTTGCTTTGCATTATTTTGGGAGAATATCTAATTGTAAAGTGCTGTATTACTGTAGAATTTTTTTTTATTCCCTCATCCCAGCATATATAACACATGTCTTGATCAGCGTGATATCAACTGTTAAAGCTTTCAAAAGTAAACCTTCCAGGTTAAAAACATACCGATATATTGGAAAGAAATATATAGTCTCCTGTATATACTCTCCCTATATAAAGGCAAACGGTATGCAAATCTCTTAGGACATTAATAAAAAATTCTGACAGTTAAAGCAAAGGCTTGCATTAATAATTAAAATACAAATGATGACAGAACACAATGCTTTATTCCATCATGAAATGATGTTGGTCTACAATTACGATAACACTGGTTCTCAATTTTGCATTATTTTGTGGAAATTAAACAGAAAAAGACAATGCATTATTGTTTGGGTACTGGCAAAGAGAGCAAAGTGGTATGAAATATTTACAATAAATTCTTCTCTGAAAGTATATGCATTATTAACATACTCAAATTAAAAACATTTCCATTTTCACAGCTCAACTATCATTAGAACTTTGAATTCAATTTCTTTCTTAGTGAAAAAATATTAAATACAAGAAAATGTAATATATACCAGCATAGTCCAGAGGCGGTTTTTTTATCATCTCTCACTGTAGAATCAGGATTTATTTGAACTTGACTGAATCACCCATGGATAGCAGAAATCACTATTTGTTCTTGATTCAAGAAGAGTCTTTTTCTTGACATGAAAATGTCAAAAAGTTTCATAATGATAGTTTATGATGTCATTATAATTCTTCTCCATTCTTTAAAAACAGAGCATTAAGTCATCCCATTACACTGCCTTACGCTCAATCTTTCCCTTTTTCTAAAAAAATTGACATATTTATCATTGATTTTGCAGCAGATGTTGTACTGGATGCCCTTTTTAAAAAAGTACCTCAGTTAATCTGACCTCTCTTAATGATTACTCACATATTCTTTCGTAAGTGAATAAAACTTTTCTTTCACGGATAGTAGGTACTTAATCCTCATTATTGAGAATATGCTGAAACCTTGAATACTTGTCAAAGATTCATTTTATAATCCTGAGGTTGGTTTGCCGTCAGTGATTTACACAGGGGCTGCGCTTGCAATAATTGATTCATTCCATACTTAAAGTCTACTGCTGTCATTAAAATGACAGGACAACGCTTGCTGTTGCAATTTAGATTTACTTTGAAACAGGCTTAATTCTCCCCTGGAAATAAATGCTGTTGAAACAGAAGAAACCATTTTGCGTGTCAAAATAAAATGACAATAACTTAATTTTTACCCTCAAAGTATTAAGCTGGGAACATATTTAAAACACAAGCTGGCTTTGGTGAGGTTTGATGGAGGTTTAACCTGCAACTGCACAAAGAGCGCACTCACTTCTTTTTATTACCCCGTCCTGGTTCAAAGAGCATTTTTTAAATCAGTTCAAAAACCTGCCTTTGAAACTAAGTTTTAAGGCACAGCTCCTATGGTTAATTAGCATCTCCGATGCAGTGCCCATCGGTGCTATGCTCTTATAATACAGCAGATTGTAATTTGGGGCTGTCGGTGACCAGGCTACGCATAAAAGCATGTGCACGTTTACAGTTACTCCAGACAAAACTGTACAGGCTGCACTCTCCCGGTACGGATTGTCTTTTCTGAAAAACAGAATCAAAGGAAAAGCGTTTAACCGATTCCTTACACGCACAATGTGACACGCAGCTTTCATTTTCTTGAGTGTGTTTGACGAGGGGATTAACGAAGTGCTAAGGTACAGTAGATCCCTCTAAAGGACACGGCAGTGTTTTCCCCCGTAGGTCCGAGTTTGGTGAAGCTGTTGAGGAAAGGCTTCCCTGTGAATGCACTAATTACTGCCCAGCGAACCACAGTAAGTTAAAATTTCTAGTGAACAGAAAAAAATTAAAAGGTCATAAATGAAAAAAAGCTTTTCTACAGCTCTTCCAGTAATATCGTGTCATGTTAGTTTTAATGAAGCTTCATTAAAGTTCTCAGATAAGTAAGAAAGATAATTGTCGTTCATTAACGTTGTGATTCTACCCACAGCTGAAAAACATGCTGTAAAACGTTAATAGGAAGAAAGATTCAAGTATGACTGAGATGGAAGGAGACAGTGTGAAAGAATTAATTAAGCCACAGAAACTGCATCACTGATAGTTTAGTAAACTATCAGGAGATGAGAAAAAATTAAGTTACAGTGAAATGCTGTCCTTTCCAACCCTGATGTGCCTCCGCGGTAGACCACGCGCAATAGCAGGAGGTCACTTCGGACTGAATTCTGACCATAACAGCAGCTCACACTCCTCCCACCGAGGTCTCTCTGTCTTCTGTACTTCTTCAAGGACAGAGCAGGGTCTTCGTCATTTAGGACATCTTTTGCCCAGCGCAGTTAAAGAGGGTAATTTGGCCCCGACTGTAAGATCACTCTCGATTTGGGAGGACTAAGCTTAGCTCTGAATGGGCCATAATGTGGGTTTTGTGCTGTGATAAAATTCGCTTTGTTTCCGCTGCTGTCAGATCAGGCGTGTAAAAGAAAAAAATGCAACTAGCTCAGTGTTTTCACAAAGGTTATCTTGAGCCTGGGCCTGCCGTTGTTCTAATAGTCGGTGTACTAAAAGTATTGATGTGATAGGAAGAAATCGGTGGGTTATTTTGTTGTCTTGAAGGCATAGGGATTTGTGCCTATTTATGCAACCTGAATTCTACAGTACAGTATCCTTTGACCTTAGTGACTGGAGTTCGGTGCATCTATATGGAAAGCAACTTTAAATAACCGTTTTTTTTTTTTTCCTGTGCCTGACTAGGTAATCCACAAGATTTCTTATTAAAAAGTTCAATACAGAAGACTGGTCGAATTGCTGTCGGATAGAAATAGTTGGGGTATATTTTAGGCACAGTCGCATCTCTGAGCAAATTTCCAGTGTGCGCTTAGGCGCAGCCCTGTAAGCGCGCAGCCTCCAGAAGCAGTCTTGCATCTGAAGTTTCAGCGAGGAGGAAAATATCCCCGTCAAACTTATAATTGTTCACGAAGAGGAGTCTACAATATAAAGAATCACTATTGCTGGGGGTGCAGGGAGGGTGCTTAAGCACTGCAGTGCTTTATCGTTCTTCATTTAAAATCTTCCGTAATTAGACATTTCACCACAATATCGGATGTTTCTTCCAGAAAAATAATCTCTCACTGAAACACCTGGGTTAGGTGTATTTACGAGTTTTTGGTGATTCACATAAGCAATTCTCTTGAAATAGATTCGTCTATTTCTGAAACAGAAGAAGTTGCAAGTAGCACATCCCATTAGTGGCAGAACTAAGAGACTTCACATAATGGGGCAAATCAATTTATTGAAGGAACTGGTAATCAAGAAAAATAAGTGTTTTGACAGTATGTTCCACAAGTCATTCAATTTATTTATAGGAATCTTCTAAAGAAATCTGCTAATTTGGAAAAAATACTGTCTCGGGCATAGCTCTTCTTAATTTGGTGAAAATCCCAAAGCGTTTACTTTTCCTGAAATTTAAGTGTTCTATTGGCCAAAATTAAAATTACTGATATAGGTTTATAGCAAATGCTCTTAAAGTATGCACTAGGATAGAATAAAAAATATGAAAGGCAGCCGCAAATGAACTGATTACAATTTCTCTTTGCATTTTTGCAGTTAAATCCATAATGAGAAAGCATTGCCGTTCATTTCATTCTCTAGGAGATGCTTTGTTAACTTGCAGTTAAAAATAATAGTAATCCAATGCTTTTTGACTGAAACTCTGTGCTTTCTTTTCCCCAGAAACATCAGTAGGAAACCTGCGCTGGAGTGTTGCATGCAGCGTTAGAAGCACACTCTACCAAAAAACCCCACAGATATACACGTTGCGGGGAAGTTTTGGTTTAGTTTGTCAGTTTTCCGGCAGCTGAAACAGTCCTTTGCTGTGCGTAACAGCTGAGGTGTGTGTTTTGTTTAAGGGCGTCGAGTGTCTTTGAAAAATGCATTATTTTGTGCCTGGAATACACTCAAAACTGCGAGTGTGTGTGTGTGTGTGTGTGTGTGTGTGTGTGCACGCACGCACATGCAGGGGGCTACGTGGTACTAGTCCGCGTTTCTGTAACTATTGTTTGGAGAAGACGGATGGTTCCTCCTGCCCCATAGGGTTGATGATGAGCGAAACGTTTTCCGAAAGGAACGGGAGATGGCAGGAGGAGAGGGACTCTTTGCTACTGGCGAATAGTCTTCATATCCTAAAAGTTAGAAAATTATTGCTGTAGGAACAAAGATGCCGTGCAGTAAGACGTGCTACGGGATACGCTGTATCGGTCGTAAATCACGAAGCAGCTGAACAAATCTGCACATAAGGAAAATGGCACTCTAATTTTCTGTTGAAAATCCAGACAACGTTCTCACCTTGCATTTCACTGTGCTGGTGCTGCTCTACAAAGGAGAAGAAAACTGATTAGCAAATTGTTAATCCAATAATTGTAACAAATAATTAGCTTTGTAATAATTAGACAGAGAAGCATATAGAATAAGAATTACATCAAATCTGAACTCTCTCTCTTCTCCCTCCTCCCTCCCCATCGTGTTCACGACCGAATATTTGTTTAAAAATATCTTTCATATGAGACGCCAGACAGTGCTTTCTTCTTTTCGTATTAAAACATTAAAAATAAATAAATTGTAAACCTAATATGATTGTGAACAGAACACTCGATAAGAATAGCAAGGCCAAGATGTTTTCTTTGACCTTCCTTTCTTCTCATTATCCCTTCCTCAGGACATTCACTCCTTGTCGTGACCCTTTGTAATTTCTCTTTTATTATAAATTGTTAATATCAAAATGCTGTGGCTCGTGAAGCTTCAGATATGAAAATGCTATTCATGTCAGAAATAAAATCAGATTGACATGCTAGAAGAAAACACTCTTAAAACTGGTGAATATTCAGCTCTGGATAGGATTCCCTGCTGGTTAGACCATCTCGCCTTAATATATTTCTTAGGTGTTTGTCAGCTAGAGCATCTAATCTTGCAGTTTTAAGGTTTATTATGAGTGTTGCTTAAAAAATCATTTTACATTTCAAATATTATGTGGACATTTGTGTTTGCGTTGAAGCCACGCAACGTGCTTCAGAAATAAGAAGAGCACAATATGTTTAAAGGAGAAATAAATGGAATATGGCTTGTTTGACCGAGGGGGATCCGACTACCTGGCATGGAAGCTGTCTTACAAGCCCCTGGCTGGACGAGCTACGCCGGCGATGCCTCGGGTACCTAGAGAGATGCCCTCAGCACAAGATCAGAAGGACCATATTGCCTCAGTTGGGGACTGATTCTTGCATTTGGGGCTCGGAGGACTGAGAGCTCTTGTTCTCTAAAACGCCTTGCAGCCCTTTGTTTGTAACCCCCCTCCTGCTGAGAGCGGGCAAACTCGTCACAGGTGCGGACCCCGCACGCACCGTCGGGCTGTGCCTGGGGGACAGCCACTGGCGGGTCCCCACCCTCGTCACCTCTAAAAGAAGCTGTTTCGGAGTCTCCCCTCATTTGCATGGGGAGATTTAATTTCCATCCCTTAAATATGACGAATTGCCGAGATTTCCTTCAGTTAATGCTTTTAACAGCTCCCAATAAACTTCATTAATCAGGCCAGCTCTAGGCCCAACGTGCAGCCTGGAAGCAGCTAATTTGCCTGATGAGCCCGCGACTTTAGTGAATAAACAGGTGGATAAGCCGAGGGTTTTATGGCCTTAATTACACTCTAATCAGTTCAGCACTTGGCGGGCAAAAGGGAAGAGGGAAAAAGGAGGCAGCGGCAGCCAGAGCATCAGCAGCCGCCGCTTCTCAGCCCTTCCCTTCCCGCATCAGCTCTGCTCTCCCACTTCACCCTCTCCTCTCCTGCTTTCCCTTTCCAGTGTTTGCCTCTCCTCTCCTTCCTCCTCTGCTGTCTTTCCCCTTTTTCTCCTCTCTTTGCACCCTCCTGTTCCCTTCCCACTAAAGTCAACATCTGATGGAGAGAAAGGCTGTTTCGTTCGTTCTTTCCTGCTACTTGCTGCCTCCCCTTTCCCTCTTTTCTTTTTCTTTATTTTTTTTTTTTATTTTTCCTTCTCCGTACCTCGTTCCCTCTCTCACCTCTCCCCTGCCTCCCCCCGCCGCCCCCATCCCTCTCTCCCCTGCTACATATTCTCCCTGTCACAGTTAGGCCGCCTGACAAATCACTTCAAGGGCAGCCTAACTTTGAAGGACAAGACAAAGCTTTAGCATATGGTCCAATCCCCAGATGTTTGTCTCTCTCTCTTGCTCTCTCTCCCTCCCCTCTAAGAAGGGCTACTTGGGAAGCCCGGCTTTTTTTTCTTTATTTTATTATTATTTTTTTTATCCTCTCCTCCCCCCCCCCCTCCTCCCCCCCCCCCCCCCCCCCCCCCCCCCGCCAAGTGGGGGTCTCTAACTAGCGGCCAGGGCTGCTTTTCCCTTTACAGCCTCCCCGCCGTGTTGAGAGTTGGCGGGGGGGGGGAAAAGTGGTGCTTTTTCAAAACTTAATGTTTTTGACAGTGCGGGTAGGGATGGTGGCAGGGCCTGGGGGGCGTGGGGAGGCGGGGGACGCTCCCGCAGCCGGACCTGCCCCGGAATGTCACCCCCGCGCCGCTCCGCTCCCGTACGGTCGAGGATGGCACCGGCGAGATGCTGCCGCAGCCCACGGGGAGGGAGGACCCCCCCCCCCACACACAAACACCCTGCGGTGCCCGCACCGAGCGGGGACGGAGAAACCCGCTGCTTCCCCGCTCGCAGCGTCGCACCCCCGAACGGCGGAGGAGCGGCGGCGGACAGGGGCCGGGCGGGAAGGAGGGAGGGAGGGATGCGGCAGAGGGGGCTGCGGTGGCGGGGATGGCTGCGAGGCGGTGGCGGGGATGGCTGGCGAGGGGGAGCCCCCAACCCCGGGGCAGAGCGTGTGTGTGTGTCCCCCCCACCCCCCGGGGGCGGCGGGGGCCGGCGCGGCTGCGGGCGGCGCCGCGGGGGAGGGCGGTGCGGGGCAGGCGAAGCCTGTGTACCCCCGGGGGCGGCGGGGTCTGCCCCGGGGCTTGCGTTTATTTTCAGGATTCGGCTGAAAATCCAGCGCTGTAAGAGCCCTGGCTGTGCCGCGCCAGCGCAGAGCACACAACTCTGTCGGGGAGCGGCGGTCTGGCGCGATGTACCTGCCGGGATTTTTTGTCGCGAGTTTTTGTCCTTCAGTGGCAGTGGCCCCCTGCGCCGTGGGCCAGCCGGCATCAAACCCAAAAATGTCTGCGTCCACAGCCACGGAATGCACTTAAAAAAAAAAAAAAAAAAAAGACAGAAAAAGCTATTCAAGAGGTAACTGGCAGTGGGAAAGCCCCAGCTTGAAAAACAAAAACAAAAACAAAAGGCATCACTGCTGCGTGTAAATGCACACTGGAGCGTGTAAGTGGCTGCTAAAACTGATCACAGAACGCCTTAGAAGCAAATATGTTTTTCCTTTGCAAAAACTTATCACGAAAAGGGATAAGTTTGAGCATTTCATCTCAGCTGTCAAAGACATATTAAGAGAATAAAAGATTGTATTCTCCAGTACCCTCTTCTTAATACAGTTTTTCATCCTGTACGTGTAACAATATTGAGACTTAAAAAAAATGAACTGTCACAAAAGGGAAATGGATTACATCTTTGTCTGTCTGTTTTCAGAGGGATTAAAACATTCCTATTATTTTGGAGGCTGACATGACTTTCACTTGAAATTTGCATGGGTGTCTATGATGTCTGCTATTTATTTTGTTTTTAACTGCGCTAATTAACACTTTTTCACAGCTTTATAATAGATATCTGTAGTGTATGATTCAATTCAATTTTTTAAAAACCTTGGTTTATATGACTAACACATATTATTGACTCTTACATATTTTTTATAAAATCAAACACAGTGCATCCTTTGCTGATTACTTCAGAAAGCATTTCCTTTAGACAAGACAACAATTCTTGCTTGAATGAATTTTTAAAGTGGAAAATTAATTTAATTAATAGTCTTTTAACTGCAGTTACTTAAAGCTTTTTTGACCAAAAATAATTATGAGGAGTTGACTTTTTCTTAACATTATCAATGTCAAGGGTAACTTTGAAGAAAGTTATACAATGACCCGTCTTTTCAGTTTCAGTGTTTTATGGCTCTAAGAATCCGAAGTGTACTTAGTGCTAGCTTTTTTTGTCTCTGCTGCTATGATAAAGTGAAAACTTCACACTTTTTCTAGGGTGTAAGGGAAAAGAAATGGATGGCAAAACCTCACAGTTTTTGCTTACTGTACCTGGATTAAATTACCTGCCCCTTAATAAAATTGCATCGTGTATAGTTACATTGCCTTGATGGAATTTGGGACCGTACTATCCTGCAGTTCATTTCCAAGTCTGTGCGTTGCATTACTGTCCGATAATCAAAGCGAATTAAGATATTTTGTTTAGAACATGAGAGAACACCCCCCCCCCCACCCCCCCACCCCCCCCCAAGTTCTGCAAATTCTCAAAGTGGCCCTGGAGAAATACAAATGCACAAAGCGAGAGGCGAAGCCGGGCCTGTGTTCAGCACTCCATCATTCCTTGTCACAGGTGCAGCCACTATGCATTATCCTGCCGTGATTGATAGAGTGGGTATGTGCAGACTGGGGGAGCTGGGCACGGCTCAGATGGGGCCCTGTCCTTCTGGCTCCAGTTCGTACTACCTGTAGGGAAAAAGAAAACTTTGCTGGGATTGGCGGTTCGGGGCCGGTCAGGAATTTTACTTCTTTGCCCACAACGTAAAGGTCGTATTCCCTAAAAGTTAAATGTCGCTTCTAGCTTTGCGTGGTAATGATCCAAGCAGCACAGGAAGGGATAGACCCTGCTTATGTGGATAATATCACGCTAATAAAACAGCTTTCGGGTGATAGCAAGTTTGTTTCTTTGTTTTAATTGAGAACTTCTTCGGTGGGCAGTGTACTCAAAGACTTTCCCTTATCTTTCAACTCATTTATTCATCAGAAGGAGCTGACAGAAGGCCCACGCTTGCAGTGCAGCGCTGCCCTTTTAAGATTAATTTGGTGTCAGTGTTACCGGTCAGAAAAATAGAATAAAATATACATAAAGTAGATTGTTATATGTAAAACCAAAACATAATAAAATTCTATTCCCAGTATATGACGGGTGACTAGAAAGTCTACCTAAAGGAGCTATTATTGCTGTAGGATATAATGTAATAATTTATGCAGTTAGAGTCTTTGACACATTTTTGTTCAGCTGGGGAGAAGAGTTTAGGTTTCTTTGCCTATGATCATTCAAGATCTTGACTAATTGATGTAAGATCAAAGATGACAACAATCTCACCAGTGTTATGTAAAACTACAATATCCTCCAGTTCCTTCATTTCTTCCTGAAATGGCCAAAGGCAAAATAATTTGCATAAAAGGTCTCCAGTTTTAAAATGTAAAATTTCCTTCATTGGGACTTTTACGTGATCCCCAAAGATTTCTACAGATGTTTACAAACTTAATCAAAATGAACATATAAATATTACTGCAAGTGATTCTGGGGGAAAACAGAGCTTTGTTTTGTTTTAAAGTATTAACGAATTACAATGATATGGAGTGACATTTTAAAAATGTGATTTTTGAGTTCACATCTATATTTATAGTAATTATTTGCTGGAAAGGGCCACTCTTAGATACTAATTGATGAATCCTAATTTATCATCCTGTAAACTCTCCCCCTCCCCCATTTCATTTCTGGGGGCAAAACTGCCTTGAAATAGGAAAGCAAGGATGCTGCATATTTTACGTCAGTAAAAGAAATCGTGGAAATTGCTTTCTATTACAGATTGCTTTAAAAAAATCTTGGTATATTTTACTGTGTGGGTTTCTTTTGTTTTTTGGTTTTTGTTTTTTTTTTTTTCAAATGTACTGATAACAAACAAGCAGGTTGAACGCATCAGCACTCATTTTAGACTATCCTGTGGTACATTTAAATAATTTGAAGGGAGTGGTAGAGACTGTGCCACACCAACAAGTATGTACCCACTTTCACGCCCTTGTAACTTTGGAAAGATCACTTTTCTTTCATGAGTATTTCAGATAAGAAACAAATATTTTTTTATGGTATATCTGAGGTCTTTTCAATGGGGAAGAAAAGCGTGAACCCACTTGTCCATATATTAGCGTATATATTTGCGTACAGACACTGATTTATGTGTAACGTGCTTGTATAAATGAGTTTTGCTACATTTAAAAAAAAAAATGAAGTCAAGATAGCAAGACCGTTCAAAACTTAATTTCTTTCCCTGCCCCTCGCCTGTCTTGCAGCATTTTTAAGGGGAATATGTTCCCCTTAAACATTGACTTCAGATGGGATACTTAAGCGTGGTTTAAACCCTGCCTTTGCAAGTTTGTTATACCTAAACATGTAAAAATGTGAAGCAGCTACTTAAAAAATGCTTACCACTGTAGGATAATTAACATCACCCTGGAGTAGTACATCATAGCTAATTCAGTGAGCCCTGCCTTACAGCTGCCACCAAGCAACAAGCAGTAGCTATAAAATGCTCACGTATCAGGATATTCCTTTAACACCTCATTTATTATCGTAACGTGAAAAATGTCCCCTTCCATTTATTATGATATCGCTGCATTAAGGGTCTTAGTCACAAAGCGATGATTTGTATAGGCACACATACAAAGGTGCAGTTTTCTTGTAAAACAGAGAGAATTTGCCTAATGAATTCTCTCTGATGCAAATTAAATAGATGTTTATTGGAAGGATGGCTGAAGTTGAAGAAATAGAGTTGTATCCATAGGCAAAAGAGAACTTTGCTTAAATGAATAGCTAGGGGGTAGTTTGTGGTTTTCTCTGTGTTTAATGCTGATTTTCTGTGAACAAACGCAAGCAAAAAGTAGCTGTAAACAGGGGTGAGAAACACAGACAGACCGACACACAGGCACACACACGAGTGCGGGTTGACAGTCCATTGCCTTTATAAACATATGATAGACCCAGAGGCAAATCCAGAGCTGCCAACACAACTACTAAATGAGTCTGCCAAAGAGCCAGATGCTGCAGCTGGAAAAGCGTTTTCATTGTCTTTGCAGCTGCATCCTGCAGTCGCTATCCCGAAAGGAGAGGAAGGAACTGGGAGTACGGTTATCAATGAAGTGGTACCCAGTTATGCTTCCGTGTGTGTGTGCTTGTGGGTGCATATGTGTGCAATTATGACAACGACTATGTTTACGAGTTAGAGAAATATATTATTTTTTATTTTCTAGTGACTTCTTAAAGGCCAATAACAGAATAGTTTGGGAGGGTCATATTTTAAAAATACTTAAGATGTCCAGTTCTGGCGTTCTCTTTTTTTAACAGTTGCCTGAGAGAGGAATGACACTCACCTGAGTGCTTTTGGGGATCCGCACAAAGAGATATCCTTCCCTCCCACATCCCCCTACCTCCTACCCTGTGCATATAGGGTTTTGATTCGGGAAAATGAATCTGAGTACTCCAAGTGTCTTTAAAGCACGGTTTAATGACTACCCGGCTCAGAACGGGTGTCATATTCGGAGCCCCAGAAAGCTCAGGAGGTAATGCTCTAACCTTCACTCATGCAGGACGCTTCATGGGAGCCGGGATGACTGGGAGAGCCCGCGTGGCAGAGGGAGCCTGCGGCTTCACAGGGATGCAAGGCACAGCTTACCGACTGCTTGAGCTAAATAACAAAGGGAAGCTGAGCAAATCTGCCTCTGCAATGTAGTCTTTTTACCTAGAACGAAAAAGGGAGAAAGATGAGCAGGAGCGGGATGACCACCTCCACCCTTCTGGTGAGGCAGCCTGTGGTCTGCACCACCACGGTGCTCAGTCTAGCTCATGGAACGGCTGTGCAGCCGCTCCTGGCACGAGGTGATATATATTTGAATTTACAGTGACTTGCAAAGACAGATGTGCGTAATTTATAGAACTAGTCTGCACGCAATTAGGAAACATGGTAGCTGAAGTGGTGTCCCCATTCTTTTTCTAAGAAGCTGCACGGATTTGTGCTCCGAACTAATGAAGAGGCCTTTCTATAAAATTAGAAATTGGGAAAGTAGGTGCTAAAGCCTCTTTGGCTAGGTAATTACTTTTTTATCATTATAATGACCTGTCGTACTACTAAAGTTTTTTTCTTTTCCAAAAAAGTTCATCAACCCTGTAAGGAAAGGGAATAAAAGAGGAAATCAATTGAAATAATTATTACACAGGCTAGCTATATTTTTAAATCTTACCCTTTAAGTGGTTGTATATCATTACATACTATTTGTATTATAGAACTGGCAAATTATTAAAAATCCCAACCAATGAACTAAGTGTAGGTCTTGGCTGGCAGACAGTGCAGATAGTGCCTATGTGTATGTATATCCATATGTAACTGCTTTTAGAGGGAGCAGAACTGTGCATGTATTTATGATATTAAAATACCAAATCTGAAATAGCGTTGCGTGCGTTAGCTTTCGAATTTGTCTTGAGGAAAACAGAGGAAGGGACCTGTCTGCAAAAGAATAGTTGCTCATTTTCCTGCTCCCAGTTTTTACTGGGAAATCATGTTCAATATATGGCATAAGGAGGAGAAAAAGTTTTCTCTTTAAAATAATGGTGCACAGAGAATGTGAGTTCCACCATCTTTAGAGACGTCAGTTTTCCGTCTAATGGAATATCCACGAACAGTGAAGAGATTTTCGGTGAGAAGATACTGGTTTAATCCTTTTGCAAGAAAATCCTTTCTTTTTTTTCCCCTCCTTTTTTTTTTTTTTTTTTTTTTTTTCTTCTAGATTTATTGGCTGCTTCATTTTCTTGCTCCTAAGTCAGCCGTGGGATCAGAACAGTGCATGCAAAGAAGCGACGGAATCGCAGACGGAGCTGGAATAAAACTGGAAGAAAAAAAAAAAGGGAAGGCAATGTCCTACAGAGGAAGTTGCAAGGTAGATAAAGAACTTTTGTTCGGCGTTTGGTGGAATAGTTGTGTCTCCCAGTAGGCTGCGCAGGCTGGCTGATACATCCAGAGGGGACGGGTGTCAGGCTGGTGCAGGTGTCAGTGGCTGCCAGTGAGTGATTGCACCATCAGCCTCCTACCGTGATCCATCATGCGGGCCCAGCCGGTGAAGAATCACAGCCTCGGCAAGGTGCTGAGCCCAGCAACATATCATTAAACAAGGTTACCACCGGCAGATTTGTTCCCATGATCAATCTGGTCAATAACCGTTCCACCTCGCTGTACATTTTTCCCCCTTAAAACATAAACAAGTATTATGAAAGTGGTGGCAAAACAATGTAAAGCTTTAAGAAGACTTCATTTCTCCAGTGGCAAGCTGCAGGTTTCTTGCAAATCCCTTGTAAACCATGAAAAATAACCCTTCCTACAGAAAATTATCCTCAGACTAATCCTCTGAGCTAATTCGTATTTTATGACTTGAAGTTGTTTATTTCTGACTCATTTTTGGACCGATTTTTTTTTTCCCTTTCTAATATTCAACCCCCAACACGGATTTCTAGTATGTATTAGGATGTGATGTGCTATGTAATACCTATGTCAGTGTGGCGTTACCCATAGGCAGTCTCCCAGAAGACAGAAATAGAACACTTCTGTTATTGCTTTGTTTTCTTTCAAGTCTCTTGTATTAACGCTCTGTCAGGTCGGAACAGACCTTCTCCCACCCTGGCTCACCCAGCGTCTTTGTGCTGTGCACATACATCCCCACTTAGGAAGATCCCTGTGTTTGTGTTCACCTCCTCTGGATGCTCACAGGGCTGTTCCCCTTCTCTGCTGCAATGGTGGGTTGCAAATTCCTGGGCAGTGACTGGGGGATGCTGGAGTCCCCCAGCAGATAGCAGCTCACCAAGAGGGTTATTAATACAGTCTTTGTGCCTCACTCAAATGGGTGTGATATGAGAGGTGATGTCCAAATGACAACTCATAGACAGCCACGAATAAGCTGAATTTCTCCACAGCAGGCTACCGAGCTTTGGGAAACGAGTAAAGGAGGTTATGTGGAAAAAGAGAGCTGCCCGTTCCTCCATCGTCTCTTTTACTAACACAGAAAATCATGTGCTGATCAGAAATACAGACATGGGAAGGGGCTGAGAAAGGAGTATACGTCTATGGTAAATAGCAGAGTAGACTGCGAACTGGTGTCCTGTCTCTTTGGTAGCCATGCCGGTAACTGCATAACAAGCAGTCCTCCTACTGCCTGCAGCTTGCAGAGCTGTGCGCACCCCTGTTTAAGAACTGGCTGTTCCGTCTTAGTGTGGTAGCAGGTAGATCGCAGATGTCCTTGGTACAGCTTGCTGTGCTCAGAAAGAAATGTAAACCAAGTCCCTGTCCCGTACATATGCAGAAAGTAGTAATTGTCATGCTAATATTTAGTGGGATCAGAGTTAGACTGTTTGTATAAGCATAATTTTTCCTTTCGGATGGTGCCAGGTGGGTAGAAAAGCTCAGCTGAAATGCTACATCCGGAAGGAAGTTGCAACTTTCTGCAGAAGAAAAAAATTCTCATCGTTTTAACCTCAAATGTGACTTTTAAAGCAGTGTAGTTCAGTGGGTGCGGAAGGCTGGATGAACACTTCCTTGTGTTTTCTTTTTACCATCTTCCAATCTAAAGGAAAAAGAAGCCCAAACCAACTTCTGCTGGAATAAAAAATATTTGAGATGGTTGTTTCCATTGGTTTGTCTAAATCAGTTTTAAAGTCTTCCCATGTAGACAGGCTGACCATGCCTGTGAATGAATGGCTGTGGCTAAACCCGTCTGACCTTCCCATCAATAAGGGTGAGACTGAGGGCTCAGGGGAAATGGGGCACATGGTGCTCTCCTCTCCTTTGTACTTCAAGTCAAAAATTGCCTTGGGGACGATGTCAGCGCCTACAGCTGGACCCGCAGTCCCCACAGTCTCCAAGCAGTTATCGCTCCGTTGCTACTTCAGTAGCTCCTCAGCATTGCAGGTACCTCAGTTACAAAAATGACGCTTTCCCGAGTACCAAAAATTTATGCTTCTTTAGAGGCCCCCAGACATCTCAGTCTCGCGATGACTGCAGCTCAGAGTCTGTGTCATACTGTTATGCTTATAACAAAATAATCTTGCTATGGGCAAAAAGGACATGTACAGCCAAGACCTTATTGAAATTTTGAAATATTTGATGCATAATTGAAATTTTAGCTGATTTAGTCTGATCAAAGTATTGTTATTAGTCCAGATTAATTCCTACAGAAGAAAAAGAGAAAGAAAGGGAGGGGAAGAAAGGGAGAGAAAGAAAGGAAGAAAGCAAAGGAAGGAAGGAAAGAAGAAAGAGGAGAGAGGAAGGTGGGAACACTGCAATAGAGGAAAATTCTCCATATTACAGTTAAATTGTTGCGTACATTTCCTAGTTTCTACCTGTTCTCCTGGTTGCTATACTCACCCTTCCATTGCTCCTTTGGGTGCTAAGGTCAGTGGCTTTAGCCTGATGTGTGCGGGGGTGTGACAGGCCACCAGCATCACGAGTCCTTCTTGGGGAGGAACAGGGTTTTAGCTGATGGTTTATTCTTCCTCACTCAGGGATCCACTTGAGGTTATGTTTAAATGTTCGCTAACGTGCTTTTGCACCTTGAGCTGAAACTCTACATTACCTATGGCTTTAGTATGGCATGGTAGATATTATTTCTTTCTCTTTGGTCCCACTGAAACATGTTCAGTACAGCTCTAGGTCTGTATTTCTGTCACTGACAATTGGTGACAGAACCTGGCCTTGGCGTCTCCAGTGCCAAACTTGTGCCGAGTCTCTTATCATCCCATGCCTTCATTGTTTTCACAGCACCTTGAGAGCCCCACTGCTCAAGGCCTCTCTCCTGCCAAACCAGACCCGTGCTTCTCTACAGTTGTTTTAGAGTCCTAAGTATCTCATCCTGCACAAAAGAACTACTTGTTAGTATTAACTAAATAAAAAATGTGGTTGTACTATCTGAAGATAAGCCATAGTCAGTTGGTCATTTGAGAATCCCTATTACGGCAAAATCAAGAACAAACAAAGACCCAGGCAGGCACGTCAAAAAAAAAAAAATCAGATAGAGTAAGTCTGAGACACCTCAGTCCTGAGGTCTTCCATGGCTGGTACAAAGCCCATGGCTGGTGCTAATGATAGCAACGCTGTATTGCAAGGCTAGAGGGCTACAAACTTCTGCTAAGATGCATGAAGCAGGCACCTTCTCGCCTTCCTGCAGGACCTGATGGGGTATATCTAAAGTCTGAAGATTCTAGTCATTGGTCATTTGGGCAGAGCTCTATGCAAAAGGCAGCAGAAGTCATGGAACAAGGTCTTGGCCCTGGGAAATCGGTGGAGATCACCACAGTTTGCAGGGAGATCAGGACTTTGATCCTGGCTACCTATAAGGATGCAATGGTATTTAGACTTTATCCTGGATGTTACTTAATTTATTAAGCCCTACCGAAAATCTTAGATAAATCACCAGTCATACAGTAATAATTTTAGATGATTGAAAACAGGGGTATGTCTCCAAATCTAGGCTGGCAGAATGATTATCAGATACGAGCTGCTTTCTAGGCTAATTCTTAGCTGGATGTCTCATTAAAGTATCCATGAATCTTCTTTTGTGTTCCTGGTCAAGCAAAACCAGAATTAGAATTTCTTCCATGTCTCCTGATGCTTTCTTTGGTCCTGAAGTTCATGAAAGTGACAAGCAGTTTGGGAATATTATGGGTATGTTTATGTTAGTTTGGTTTTGAAGAGGTTTGGGACATTTCTTTTTGGAGTTCACTTCCCTAACATCAAAAGACATTTCAGAGTATTCCATATTTTACAATAATATATGTCCTTAGATTACATTTTAAAAGTGGATCATTCACTGCCTGCACTCGTGCATTTGAGAGGCGCTTTTATATTATCATATTATGGAAATAAATTCACAGTGATAGAGAACTAATCAGTTGTGGTTTTTTTTTTTTTCTTGTTTGTTTGTTTGCTTGTTCATTTGCTTGCTTATTTGTTTAACCTACAGAGCATACAGCTGTGGTAATCATTGCTGGTAAAGCCCGTATCAAGACCTCATCCACACGATCTGCCAATAGTGGACTTCTAGCCTGTATTGATATATGCACTAGAGAATTGATTGCCTGCCTGGGTAGATAAGAACATGTATTGTTCTTCAGTGGGTGTAGTGCATTACTCTTTCCTGGCTAATGTGATCTCAGAATCCTTCTCAATAACACAATTCCACCAATCAAACCAGATGACAAAATATAAATTTTATGGAGTTGTAGTCCTCAATTCATAATCCTTTGTAAACGACAAATACGGATGAGTGAAGTTTCCCGTAATGAAAAAAGCATAAAATTTCACAGTCAGCCAAGGTTCTCTTTTTGATGCATTTCTTATGTTCATTCTTTTAGTTTTTCTACAGATTTAATTTCCTTTTTCTGACAGTAATCCTGTGATTGTAGATCTAATTTTTCTGTTAGTTAGTAAAGAGTAAGTCCCAAAACTACTGAAGCTATTTAATGTAGTTAACACCTGGATGAGTTATGGCTTCAATGCTGCATCAGTTGTAGCTTCCTAATAGTCACGGGTGGTTCATATGGTACAGGAATATCGAAGATTGAAAGGAAGCCTAGTAATAAATACCCAATAATCTTGTACAAGGATTTAAAGAATAAATTACGTTTACCCACATATTGTTACTAGCATTTTTTTCTTTTTTACTAATTAGAAGCTGAAGGACATAGTAAATTTTTATTAATAAATATGTTTTTTCTCACCATAGTTGTGTGTACATTGCTCCACTGTACAGTTATTTCTACCTCTGCTTTCATAAGATGGGTGTCTATCTACTTGCATGCAGATCCCAAAATTTCAATACACCTTTAAACCCACAAAAATAGGGAACTTCTTTATCCCATCCACTAGAGGATTATTCAAGGTCAACCTGAAAATTTGTTTTCATATATTCAAAACAGTGTTACTGCAATGCTGAACTCCCTATTGTAAACCTATGTAAGTACGCAGCCCACAAATCAGAAATTCTGTAAAAACAGCCCAACGACATCTTAGATAAAATTTATTCTCCATGGAAATTTTGTGTGAAAATCAATCAAGGAATTTTTCAGATTCAGATGGCATTTGAATATATAATCCACCCTGCGTGGTATCTCATTCTATATGTACAATTGTTTGCTTGAAACCTTACTGATAGAGAGTAATAATATGTAATAATAGGAGGAAGTAAATTGTTACAAATAATGAACTGGAACCCAGAATTAATATTTACAATGAATTTCTATGTTTCTTTTTATTACACCTTCACAAAAAGGAAAAATAAATCTCGTTGTTGGCAAGTGACCATATTATACCAGCATTTTAATTTTCTTTTAAGCTCAATCCTCATTGAAGTCAGTGGGGAGTTCCACTGAGAACTGAATGGAGCGATGCAGTCCGTGGAATGGTCCGGCTGAAGAGCAATATTGCTGTTTATACTTGCCATTTCATAGCACTTGTCATTACCTTTCAATGGCAATGAGGTTATGAAGAAGCAGGGCTGTGAAAGATGTCCTTCCCAAAGGTGGCATGGGGCTCCACGCCAGATTTTGTAGGCAACTACTTCTGGTTTGGAAATTGTTTCTCAGCCAAAGCAAGCTACAGCCTCAGGCTTTTAAAAGAAGTAAAATCTACAGATGTTGTCCATCAATGGCATCGAGAATTGTACCTACATGACCCAAATCCACTCCAAATAGACTGATTGCACTCATAAGAATAAAGCGGCCAGTCAGCTGCATATTGTTAATTAGCCCTCATTGAGATGGCTTTTCCCTTTTTTCCTAAATCAAGACAATGTATGTTAGCAACTTTGAACACTTATCCTTTTTTTTAAAAAAAATCCCCTCCTCCCCCACTTCCAAAATGCCTTAAATTTGTAAGACTCTGCAACGTTTTTGCTCTGAGGCATATTACCTCTCCTTTGATTCTCTTCACTGCTGTCAAATCCAGGTTTAACTAATAATTTTCTAAAACTTGCATGAAACCTGTGAAGTGCCACAATGTCCTTTGTTCATGACAGAAAATTAACTGAGATTTGTCAATCATAGTGTCTCTTCAGTGTTATTTTTGGGAAAAGCATTAACCATGGTTGGCTTCAAGACCCAAGACGCACGAATTCTGAAGTTTCCATAACAGTGAGACTGAAGAAGAAAACCAGTGAAACAATATTGAAACAAAATCTTTAGAACATAAGAAGATGAAGATAGGGGAATAATTTCACCAGTTGAAATGTATTCTGCTTACGTAAAATAAATGCAAATCCGTACCTGCCCCTGGATAAACCTATTAATGTTTTAGAGTTGTATTCCGGTTTTATAAACTTTTTCCAAGCTTTTCTATTCCCTTTTCCTACATGGGGAAAAGAAATAGTCCAGAGTGAATGAAATGTGCTGGTATGCCATAATAACACTTCAAGCAGATATACCAGAATTTCCCATGGAGGGCATTTGCAATGCAATAGTGGTATTCAGAATTCTGTACCAGTACCTCTGAATTCCCATTTCAAGCACAGCTCGTACTTACATGGAATATGGACCGATCACGAGAAAACAGTAAAACTGACTGTACACAAAGTTCTCTGTAGGGCTGAATAGCCTGAATAGAAAGAGAATGCTCCATTTGTCATTCAGTTCTTTCATTTCTAGCAGTTCATGGTGTTAGGAGAACACAATTCATTTTAAGAGTTTAACACGTTTTAAGTGAATTTTAAAAGGTCTGTAAAAGCAGATGGATAACATTTACAGACTCACTAATAACTCAAATATAAATTGCAACCCCTAATCAGGAATAAATTTCTGAAGCAACATTCCAGATCTGGTACCTACCTGTTCTTTGTGCCACGTTGCCATCACATCGTAGCACATCATGGTTCTTGCTTATGTGAATGAACATCGTTAATGTAAGTAGGCGTTACCTTTCTGGCCGTGCAATCAAAATAAAACTTGATGCCTCGTGACTGAAAGAAATGCAGGTCCTCCCAATGATATCAGGGCACACATTTTCACATAAATAGCTGGTTATTGCTTCTTCAATGTTTTGCTAAAGTCAGCTCAGCGTATTAAAATAGCATAAGATGTTGATGTCCAAGGTAGGTGAGAAATTATTCTTACAGATGCCAGCTGCCATGACATGAAGTGGCTCCCGGCAGACTGAAGTCAGAACGAGAGGAGTCCTGCGCTGCTTGTGAGAACAAGAGATGGAAATAAGTTGGCCTTAACATTGAGCAGTGAGAGTCTAGGAGCCATGAGTCATAGATAAACCCAGAAAATTTCATTGCCAAACCCAGAAAATTCTGGTGAGGTCAGTGATTAGTTGTTGTCCGGTTGATCTGGATTCACAAATGAAGGACCCTGCTGAACATGAAAGATGTAGATGTCATGCTGAGTGTATTCTCAGAGAAAAACAGTTTGTTGTGAGGAAAAACAATGTTTCTGTGCAGGAAAACTAGCAAGATAAAGTTATGGGAAAGGACACTAAAATGTAAATGAACAGATACATCTTCCAGATAACAAGTAAGTTCAGGAGCCCAGTAAGGGACCAACAGAAATAATATAGGGTTGACATCTGGGATTCAGATGGTATTTACTGACTGAAGGCAGAAAATGGGAGTTTTGAGGAAGGCGTTTTGATTGACTTTTGCCACAGAAACCTCTCAGAAGTGAGGGACAACCCTAAAGAAGCAAAAATGCAGACGTTCTGATTTACAAAGTTATCGGTTACTACCAGCCTTCCTTATTAAGATGCCCGTCCTCATGGCTTTCTGTGCATGTTTTGCCTACGTGATATTCAAATGTTCTTGTGTCTCATAACAGAGAGAGCCATAAGCCTATCAGCTCGGTGCCCAGCAACAAGACCTTCCCTGGCTAAACAATGTAATACCAGCTTGGGGTTATCGGAGTGTGTAGGTATAGCCAGGTGGCTTATCAGAGACCTTGAACTTGGTACATGGTTAGAAAGACTGCTTGATGTTTTTATCACAGATGTTTCTTTGCTTGCTTGGAGTGTTCTTCCTGACTTGCCCTAAATTCTTATCAGCAAATTATTGTACGTACCGATTAAAGTCAAGCAGCCTATTAATGGGAACCTGATTACCATCTATCTTTTCAAATACTTATAGAAAAAGCATAATTTTAAAAAAATCATATATATATAAACAAGTTCGATATTTGTTATTGGAATTTTATCAAGCAGGACTTCTTCCCAGTACAATGCAGGGGACAGAGCAAACAGGGAAATGACAGAGAAACAGGGAAGAGCGGTAATCTGTTGGAGGTAGGAAAAATGTCCATCTATTCATGATAAAATTAAGCAGTGTTTTGAAAAGTCTGCAAAGACATTGGTTCTTTCAAGTGACCTGGAGACATTGTCCTTGGTGCTGCTTAAGGACAGTTATCTATATAGCAGAATGAACTATCATAGTGCTGTCCTTACTACAGAAGATACTCCTTTCAGCATTCCTCTGTACTAGGATGCTGGAAAGTTATATTTTTTTCTCTTCTTTTTCTTCTCTCATTTTCACTTCTTTTGTTTCATCTTCATATTTTGCTCTTTGAATTTTTACCTTTATATATACATACACGTACTATATGCAAAATTATCTCTGGATCTATATGAAATAAAAATATAAAATACATGAGTCGTGTGTGACTATACAAATATATATGTGCATATACCAATCATATATATCATAAAATATTCCAAAATTAATATATATTTTTTTGTATTACACCATATATGAACGAACAGGTGAAAAATTTCTAATTAATCTTTTCTAATACATTATTCAAGGTGGGATTTTGCATTTTGCAGAACCATCACTGCCTGAAACAGAGCAATGGAGACAAGGATGCAAATTAATACATTGGTGGGTCATAAGACATATGCATCATCGACGCTGGATGAAAAATATAGCTAGTATTCATAATATTCAGGAAATTTTGTAACCTAGTTACCCTTTTCTCATTTTTCTAATTCATCTGTGAAACTCAAAGATGCAGGATACGTATGGAAAAACAGCTGACTAATATCGAAAGATGAGTTTAATCACTTTTGAAGAATGATAAAATTAGAAGTTGATGTGGACAGAATTTATGAGGACTTTGCAACTTCATATTTAAGACATACACTGATCAGCAGATGAGGTCACAAAAGCAAATCTAAGTCCATTTGTGAGTGTCTGCCAATTTGGCAGGCATCCTACTTGTGAAACATTAATTTCTGGCAATTCTTAGAAGATATTTTCAAGAAAGAATATGTCGTTAGCCTGTTTTAGTATGTAAACTTTTATGATAGAAAAGTTTTGGAATCTGTATGTATTTATTGAAAAACTCTACATTATTTAAAATTCTTTGAATGACAAAATAGAAACAAACACTGAAGGAAACGTTATACTGTCTGAACCCAACATAACATCCCCCCAAACCCAGACATTCCCAAGGTTACCACGTTGCTCTTCTCTGTGATGTGCTGTCAGAAAAGCCTCTCTGCAGACCTGTTTACCCACTCACGGGCACACCACGCTAAGGGCAGAAATAATTGCGATGCTTGGTGGTAAAGATGTCTCAGTGCATGCTTTGAGGAGTTTCATACGGACTTCTGCTCACAGGTACAAATCATGTTTGCTGACCATTCAACTGCGCTTTGTTATATCCCTAACACTGTAAACCGCAGAGGAGCTCTCCCCGTGCTTTTCCTTGTTAGGTTTTCAGGAGGCAAAATCCAGGCAGCTGGTTCCTGTCCTGTGATCACACTGTTGGCTGTGTTTTTTCTCTTGTGTATCTATGTGCTGTGCCAGCCAAAATTTACCTACTACTGCTTTCACACAGACCTCATAATCACTTCAACAACTTATGCCAAATTTTATTGCATACCTTGTTCATGAAGCAATTTCTCTCCTCTTTCATCCAGTTCCTACCTACCTGCTTACCACTGAACTTCAGAAACCAGCTGGGTTAGTTCTGGTAGGGGGAAAATGCAAAATTCACTTGAAAACATCAAATAAATGTTTTGAAGTTACTGAAAAGAGGCAAGCATATAGAGGTATTTGTGGTCACCTTTGGAGAACTTGAGTTTAAACACTGATCATTAGATCATCAGCAGTTCAAACAACAGAAGTAAAGATCAGCTCTTTAATAAGCTCACTAATTCAATTTAATGGCTGCTTTTTACCAAATCTAAATTTAGGATTCCAGCAGGTATGACTGAGTGTTGCTATTAATTGAAGATTTCTTTTTCATACTCTTACAGGAAATGCGTTCTTCATGTTTTACAATTATATTAACTGCTGAGTCTTTGGCAGTTAACATGCAATGACTCTTGGCTATTTATAGAGTGATTCTTTTTTAAAGCACTATGTTTCACCTGTGATTTCATCTGTCTGAATCACAGACTATCAAAACCAAGATTTCACCCTTTATATTTGAAAAAAATATATATAATTTTGTAGTATCTTTAATTTAAAATAAATTTTCAGTCATTTTCTCTGCATTTTTTCTGCATTTGATACCTATAGTTATATAAGAAGCTTGTTTGCACAGAATCACAGAATAGTTTGGATTGGAAGGGACCTTTAAAGACCATAGGCAGAGACGTTGGTCACTAGACCAGGTTGCTCAAAGCCCCTTCCAACCTGACCTAGAACACTTTCAGGGATGGTACTTGTTTTGCTTGACATTAATCATCTTAATGGCCATAACATGCAATAAGGAAGAATTACTGAAAACTGAAGATGGTCTCAAATTAGAACTTCTGGATTCAACGTAAAATCTTT
Source organism: Vanellus vanellus (assembly GCF_965231255.1). Classification (NCBI taxonomy): domain Eukaryota; kingdom Metazoa; phylum Chordata; class Aves; order Charadriiformes; family Charadriidae; genus Vanellus; species Vanellus vanellus. The sequence continues at coordinate 23,922,163 of NC_138907.1, forward strand.
CTCCAAAACATCCAAGCATTCAGCTTTGAGGAGTCATGAAGTTCAACTCTGAGATCCAGAACACCTGGTAGTGAAGTTGTGTTGCTGACCCGTGAATAGAGACCAGGCAGTGAAGAGCTGTAGATTGGTTGCATGTTCAAGGTAGTTGAGTAACAGATACTTCTCCAGAGCGGTCATCCATGCTCTGTTAGAAGGAAAGCCTTCTTGGTGTACCCCATGGGACTGCAGGAAAGGCTGGGCAGGGGAGTCAGACCCATTGCTGGGACTGTCCAACATCCATAGACCAAAGTGCCCGTATGTGTCTTGAGACCTCCCAATAGGAAGTAGAGGGGGTGAGGGGATACCCACATAGTTTGTAGTGAATGAGCAGCTGTGGTGAATGTGTGGGCTGCCCAGCTGTTTAAAGCTATGTGCGTGCTTGAGAGTGGTGTGGGGTAAGAAATGAAATTCCTGTAAAGGATTCTTTCCAGACAAATGGTTTTAAGCTCAAAGCCTGCCTGCGGAGTTAAGAAAAGACCACCACCAATAGCTCCATGCATGAGAAGGTAGCCCCTCTGTCCAAAGCCCTTAGCTAGAACTGCTCTGTGATGTTCTCAGTGCAACTGGCAAGAAGGAGCCCGTACCTGCCCTCGTGTTGTGAGGACCCTCAACTGGTTGCACCAAGGAAGGTGTAAACAGATGCAGTCTTTATTCATTGGTATAGGTACGTCCTGTTTTGGAGGGCAGAACGCCTTTCTCCTTACATGCCCAGCAGAAAGGACAGCCTGAGGTGCTCAGCCTTGCGTCTCATTCGAGCAATGAAACCCATGCCACTGTACTGCTGATGAGAACATAATTGCTTACATGAAAGGGGATCATGGAGATATGAGACATCCTGTACTGAGGCTGCGGTGAGGTTAGAAGTGTTGACATACTAATAAAAGTAAAAATGTTTAGTTAGTATAAAAGCCATTGATGGAAAGTCTAAGGAAGGACTATGTGTCATGACGGTTAATCCTCCTCTCTAGTATCTGACCTCTGTAAGGCTGGAAGTAAAATAAGTTAAATGAACTCTGCATAATTCCTCGTGGTTATGTGTCATGAAACCACCTCATGATTCAGCACTCATGTCAGCCCATTTGGGGGAGGCCCTGCTGTGAGAGCAGAGGGCTGTGGCGGACCAGGACCAAGGCATAACCCACTGGTGACCGTGTGAGAGAGGACATTCATACCGTACCTGCCTACACCTTGTCTCTTTTCCCTGCTGATGTTGTTGGCTCCAGATTCTGGGTGTTTGAGGACACAGTCATTTGCCGTGCTCCAACTTTGAGGGAGAATTTTTCAATTTTTGACAAGGCCCTTAGAATCACATTGCAGAGGAAAGGGTGTATTATAATTATCAATATCAATAGCAATAAAAGTTTATTAAAGGTCATTAAAATGAAAGGGGATGGCTATAGATCCCATCACTCTGAATTGACTCCCTCCTCCTGTGTTAATTAGAAAACTCAGATAATGGTTCTATGGGGGAGTGCAGGGGAAATTTAATTATGAAAGTTTAATGGGCCACTATCTACTTCCTGCCAGATTAAAAACTGATGATTTACACTATTTTAGATACTACTGTGGGCTCGCTAACAAAATATGTTGCAGAACAAAGAGTAACGCAAGACTTCACCCAGAATATTTTGCTCATTTTTAAAACAAAGATGTAATCAGGCAGACCTGAAAACCAAACAGCTGTGACAGCTGTTACCACCAAAACCCAAAAGGAACAGTATTTGTTAGTTTCTTCATTTTATTATTTATTATAACCAAATGAAGAACACATTTGCATAAGCAGAAATGTCTGTCCCCTCAAAATGAAGAAAAAAAAAAGAAAAAACCCCAAAAACTAATGCCAGTCCAGATTAGCTTTAAAGTAATTTGTCAGTTATGGAGAGGAAAGCTGGAAAAGTGACAGTTAATTTTCAGAAGTTCTTGGATTGGAATTTATGTTCACAAACATACAGTCAGGCTCTTCATCCATCAAATTTCATGGCAGTTTTAAATAAACAGATATTTAGTGAATTATTATGTAATATTTTTTGTCTTAAAACATGAGCGTTACATTTTGAGACATCAAAATGCTTATGGCATAAGTGTGAAACAGATAAAATCAGTTTGCTTAAAGTCCTTATGTTCAAGGTGCTGTAGACACCCAATTTATGGGGTGTTATGACTAGTCACTACCTCAAAATTATTCACTTTTTGGAGAAGGTTGAAATCTGGCACCTGAAATTAGTAGCTACTTTTGAAACATTAGTCTTAATCGGCTCATTAGGAGTGATAATTCAGCAAAGTCTGCAAAGCAGCTCCAGGAATCTTTCTTCAAGTCCTCTGTTCTACCTACTGGTTCTCCTTAATGCAGAGGTTTATTATTAAATTTTGTTTCCATCTAATGCAGTGGTTTATTATGAAATTTAACTCCTCTCTTTAACAAGCTCTATTTTTAGTGGAAGTACTGTATCATATTCAAGTGCGATTGACATATAAATTTCCAGTTGCACTTTATTTTAGAATTACTTTAAAGGGTTTTTCTACTAATAAAAATTGAGCAAAAATGTGATGCATCAAATGCTATATTTTAAAAAGGAGGGTTAAAAAAAAGGAGGAAAAGAAACGTAAGAAGAAACAATGCCCAAAAGCAAAACAAAAAAAAAAATCTAATGTACTCTGTTTCCTTTTCTGGATAGGTTTTGGTGTCCAAAAGTTGAGAACTCAGCATTATAAAACCAGGGCTGGTTGTCAGTTCTAATTTAGGGAGATGTAGACAGTTTTATACAGCAGCTTTGTGGCCTGGAGCTGTCTGTCTTGCAGTCAGAGGCCTACTGTGTCAGCTGCATGTCCTTGAACACTTCAGGTAGAATGTAGCTCTGGGAATTGCCATCCTCCTGGACTTCAGGTGTGTAAACAAAGTCTCCTACCTTTACTAATTTATTATCAGGTAATGAAACAACATAAAGGAGAAAAAAAAAAAAAAAAAGGAAAAGGTGTTCGAACCGCACTGTTCTTCATATTCTTCAAAGACCTTAAGCCACCTGGGTGTACACAGGTTCGGAAATACTCATTTTTCTTGATCTTTTCCACAGAAGCAGGGTTTGCCTACCTGCTCTGAAGTTTGGGTCTCTCATCATACCCATCCACAGCACAGAAAAATCTGTTTATGCAATGGATATCAGTTAAAGCTAAATACATTTACGTCAACGTAGAATCCAGCCTTTACTGAGCATAATAGCCTTCTGTGTTTTGAAAATGCATCTAAATTCATAAATAGTGTAAAAAAAAAAAAAAAGACAGGGCATTACGGATGTCTAGACTTCACTTGTCTAGACTTCAAATATGTAATGCTGAATAGATATCAAAATTGAGTGGACGTCTTCAGAAATATAATTGAGAAGAGCATGCATAGGAACATTCCTGTGCCTTTTCTTTTATTTGCAGTGAATGATTCACAGCTAAGCTCTGTAAAGCATCAGTCAGTTCACATCACTGTAACCACCAAACCTCAGGAAAAAAAAAAAATTACTCTTTGATCAGTTATTTACTTTATTAAGACAGCTGTTATAGCTATAGGACTTCATTCCTTTGGTAGTTTAGATAAAGAGAGAGACAGAGAAAGAAAAAAAAAATATTTAAGTTGATTTCAAGCATGTTTTTTTTTTATTGCTATTCTTTATTTGATTAAGCTAGCACCATAATTAGTGTCAGTGCACTAATAAGTTGTTGTATTTCTCCAGACACTTAATAAAGACCACTCATTCTCCCAGGGGACCACAACCTGAAATCTTGCTGAAAGACTGGTGTTACAACAGAGGACAAAGAGAAAAGAAAAGAGGTGAATTAACTGGGAAAAATGCCAGTTACTGTCTTGATCACATGAGTGACCATATGCTAAATGACATGGCAAAATGAATGGATGCACAGTGTGTTGATTTAGTTGCTTTCTTTTCCCTTTTCTTTCCTGTTTGATTGAACATCATGTAATTGTTCTACACGGTAGCGTGTCCACTGTTTCCTTACTGTGTCCACTATTGTCAGAATAATTGGACCGAGATCCAGTCTTCGAGCGGCACTTATTTCACTAAAATGAGGGATTGAAAACCCTGCTGAAGTGATACGGAGCTATGAATTTAAGACTCCAGTACTCAGAAGTGTTATGGGCCAGAGCCTCAAGTGGAGCAAATTGGTGAAGCTACTCTAACATCAGTAAAACTTTTCAAACGTTCATATGCTCGTCAGGCATCTCTCCCCTTTATGTCAATGGATTTGCCTCCTAGCGTAGTTCGGATTTGGCTGAAAAGAGAAGCCAGTGATCTTTTCTTGGCAATTCCTGAAAAGCCGAGCACTTACTTGAGCACAAATGTGGATCTGGCAACCTTCACGCTCTGAGTTGTGTCAAATCTTGGGATACAGATCTGATCCTGCAAGATGGTGAGGAGGACTCGTGTACTGCCCAGCGTGTCGGGCTCCTCCTGCCAAGTCCGCACACAGATGTTACATGCACTTCCAGCTGGGAATTCAAGTGGAGAGCTCCAAGTGGAGAGCTTGGCAATCAAATATTGAAGTGTTAAGATGCAGACTCTGTGCTCTTTTTAGCAGAAGAAATCCAGAAATCTGGTTCTAGTACCAAAGATGGAAAAAATACAAAACTGTGGCTATACGCCAGTTTTATTGGTATACTCATAAAGAAGTTCATCTCAATATCTTCAGGAGTCTCTCTAGTCCCTTATGCTTTGTCAACTTAAGTGCTTTTTTCACACAAATAATAATGCCAAATAGTTATCAAAATAAGATTCAAATGTTTGATTTTTCATCTGGTTCTATGACAGATGGCAAAAGCAGGGATGAATGCACAAATAAATACAAATATAAGAAATTAATATGAGTCTGCTTTGCATTCCCGGAGAGAAAGTAGTTAAAGAAGATGACTTGCATAATTCCAGTTTATTTAAACTAAAAACTCTGTGCGGGGACAACTGCTTTTTGTTATGTGTTTGTTAAGTCCAACCACCAGAGGATTGCCAGCAGGGACTGCAGTATTAATCATGAAAGTCAGGGCTTCTTACAAGTCAAACCACAGGAATTTTTTTTTTTTACTGCGTATTGATTTTGAACAAACAAGTTACCTAGACAATTAAACAAGTTAAACAAAAATTATATTGTTTCAGGCAATTATCCGCATGTGTGCTGACCTCATTTGGGGAAATAAAGCATTTCACATTTTATTACCCCAAGTGTCAATGAAAAAATATTCAGGTGATATCTCATTAATGGTTTCATTTTCCCAAACATTGTACAAAGTCACTGCAATACAATGCCAAGTCAATCTATCCATTTGATCTTATATAACCTTCAGGGACATTAATAAAATTCTGACTCTGATATGCCCTCTGTCAGTCTCTTTTTAGGCATACAGGTGCTTAAATGTCCTTTACATCCCACTGAATGGGACTTATGTTTAAATTTAAGCACAAATGTCAATACTTTTCTGGACAAAGACACTCGCTGGAATGAAGGCCTCTGCATCAGAATAAACATAGTTGTTGATAAGCGTGTACACAGAGAATTTTGATTCGGGTTTACACAACCTGTGCTATCATGAGGTTAGAAAATCAAATCGCTAGAGCAATTTAGCATATTCTCGTACTGCCAGCTGTCTTCTACTGTTTGCACAATTTCCTTAATTTTTAAGAGACTCAGCATGTATTATAAAGTATTTCTAAAGATTTTCAAATGTTTCATTCAAGAATTGAGTTCTGTCAGTGAAGGAAAAAGAGCTTTTACAATTCTCTAGCAATTCTCTAGCAAAGGTATTTAGGATTCCCAGAGGAAGACTGGAAAAATCTATCAGCTCTTGTAGAAAGTGCATTATAGTGGAAGGAGCTTAGCATGAAACACATGCAATCAATGATGGGATACTTGAACTTTGCTTGTACAGTTATCTCCTTAGGGAAGGTATTCTGTAGGTGTTGAACTGCTTTTTCCGAGATCAAGAAGCCACAGAAATAAATGAAAGTGATATTACTTTTTTTTTTAAGCCTTGACAGAGCATGGAGGAGTGTGGCAGACTGTTCCTGAATGCTGTGATTTAGAGTCACCAGGGCAGATGCAATGGCTCGGTCACTGGACATGTGGGTGTCAATCAGACCCTAGGCAGGGAAAAGTCGATGTGGGAACTGGGAACTTCTGAAGAGTGAAGTTCCCTCTTTTGCAGGTACCTCATTTTGTTTTGACATGTTCCTTTGGCTCATTTGTGCAATAGGAAATGTACCACTGATAATAGTTGACAATAAAAAAGTTAATTTTCCAACTCCCACTGCACGGGTGCCATGGATCCTCCTCACTCCCACTAACAATGCCCGTGTCCTGCTCTGGCTGCTTCTGTGATCTATCCAATGGTAAGGGCGGGAAGCTGAGGCTGCCTTAGCTGAGCCCCTTGCCAACAGACTACTGAGTCACGCTGCACCTTTATTGCTTTTTCTTTGTCCTGATGAATCTTGTAGCCTTTGCCAAATAGTGTCTCCACTACCAGAAAAGTGGGGAGGGTTCCCCAACAGGTTTGTGCTTAGAGAATTCTCCTGGGAGTTGAAGATACTATGATTATATGCTTTTTCGGATTGGTGATGTAATGTTGCCCAAAATCCATTAAAATAAATAAAAGACCAACCACGACCTTGTAATCAGATTTTTCTTTTTTTAGTGTTTGGTAGAGGGAAGGTCAGACTTGCAGATTCCACAGTCTTCAAATACCAACTATATACCAGCTCATTAAAATGATGCTTTCACAAATATGTCCAAGAGAAATATGTTTTATTCTGAACCTTACTGGACATGGTGCATTTTGTGTCTCATCTGGGTGAAATTCTTGGAGAGATGAGAAGAACAAGCAGGTTAGTCTTGGTTCAGAAGACATTACAGGGAAGGCTTCTCATCCAGAGTCTCCAATATGGATGGGTGAGGGGAATTCAGATCATCAGTCTTCAACCTCTTCCTGAACCCAGAAGAAAAGTACATGGGACCTGATGGCTCTTAATTTACCGGAGCCCAGAAAAGATGAAGAGCTGCAAAGTTTGTGAATACATCTTTTGATCAAATTTTGATTAACTTTTTATTAACTTTTGATATATTTTGTTTTTAAATTATCTTTCATTTACTGGGAGACCTCCTAGCCAGTTTGAACTTCCTTTTTGAGAGGGATACAGCTTTCAGCATAGATCAAGAAGGCAGCTCTGCAGGGTAACAGACCAACGGGACAAGAAATCGTGGCTACATGCAGCACTAAAGACATGCTGCACCGGGCTTGTGCTCAGCACGGATGGCGAGGCAGAGACTAGCAGCCTGTTCTGCTGTGCAAGCACTGAGTCTTATGACTGTGTACAGGAATAAACTGGGATAAGAAGTTGCACAGTTTCAGCGTCCAGAGCCACCAGGGAGAAGTCAGCTCCTCAGAGACTCATTCTGCCACTGCCACAAAATAACCTCCGCCTAACCTGCTGTTTGTATAGGGGTGGGTGTGAGAACCAGCCAAACAATCGTGGAGAAAAACCTTAGCGAGACAGTGCCTCAGTCAAATTAAATGGTGCTTTGGAAAAGGGGTCCTGCCTTTGGTGGGCGATCTGAAACTTTCTTCTCTGCCTTCTGGTCAACAGGAGAGACTTCTGCTAGACAGTGCTGTTACCATCTCTATCTCAGTAACTCCATTGGAGACAGAGCCTGGGAGACGAGGGTTCACTCGCCCATGACGGGGAAGAGCAAGTGTTTGAAGGGGCAACTTTATAACTGATGCTGAGGATGTGGATCAGGTGTTAGATGATGATTTGGTTTCAATATTAAGATATTCTGTAATTGGTACATGAAATGAACAAACAGCTGCCTTCTTAATATCCTCTTTAGGGTGTATTAGGGAATCTGTTTAAGACTGTGTTAGGGTTGATTATTTTAGTATTAGTAGGATGATTTAACGTATTTTGTGATCTAATATGCTTCTCAGTATTGTGTCTAACTTGTTGATTTGAACCAGCCTGACATCTGAATTGCTGTCTTCAATAGGTTAGTAATTATGACTTTGGTGACATACAGTTTTCAATGTTATTTTTGTTTAAGTAGCTTAATAAAAGGAATACAATCAGAGCCAGGCATGTTTTTTCAGTAAGTAAAATGGGTCTCGGACCTGTGATGACCTGGGTGTAGATCAGCCAATCAGCCTAAAAGCTCCCCCCAATAAGCCCTTCGTTGTCTCACAGGAAGAGTATGTGAACTGGAAATTTACTTGAAACCACCACAATAAATATGTTTGTTCAGGGAAAATTAAAAGAGGTGAAGCAAGATGCCTGACATGACTTCAGTTTTGAGGAAAAACCTGTTTGTGTCTAATACATTGCAGAAATTGCTCAAGAACATTTTGTCCTTGTGTAAGGATTGCCCTGTAATGCTGCTAACGTCCTTAGGTTGAGACCTTGGGTTATCGGCTGTGTATGTGCCGATCATGCAAGTTAAAACTGATTTTTTTGAAATGTAGTTTTTATCTTTCTGAGTTCATGACACTTGTTCCTTGAAGCCAGATCTTCTCCTTCCCCTGCATTTTCTTTTCTTTCTCCTTTTGGCCTGACTTGCTTCCACTGTGGGCTGAACGTGCTTCCCAATGGCAGTGAAACCTCCAGATGGCACATTACCAGCTTCTCATAAATTAGAACAGGAGAGATGCATAAGGCATTGGAATTCTTTGAGGTTTAGGTTTATAGAGATTACAATAAATTCGGTCAGATGGGGAGGGTCATTGTGTACTGGTGGAATGCAGATAAGATTGTGCTGCTTTTATTTTTTTTCTTAAAATTGCCATGAGATAATCTCCTGAAAGCTGCAGAAAGTGCTCTGCACTTGGAGATCTGTGTGATTTCACATATGCAGATGCTGTAGGAAAGGGAATCCAGGGCTGGATCAGAAGAAGGAAACTATACTCATCATTTGAGCCCGGTTCTGCAATACTTTCACATACCATGCAAGGTATTCAAGCCTTGACTGTTCACACTCTGCCAAATAATGGCCTTAAAGCCAGATCAGGGCAAACCACAACTCTAGTCAAACGTGGCAAAAGCTTTCCCTAAGCAAAGGCTGCAGAAGAAGAACCATTCAGTTCAAGCAGAACAGCATATTAATGCCACGCCGCAGAATCCTTTCCATTGGCAGGCTCAGAATCCGCCTGCCTGATTATGAATTTGCTCCAGTTATTAAGAGACAATTAAAGAAAGGCAATGCCACGAAAAACGTGAGATGAAATAAAGCACTCTGTGCTGAAGAAAAACAGAAGAATAAAAAGGGTGTTCGTTGTATTTCTTCTTAAGCCGCCGCTTCGTTTCACCAAGGGTCAGAACATCATTCCTCCTAATCACCTGGTTAGGCCCCCAAATGTATCCCTGTTAAGTGGAGTTCTTTGCTAATACTGTCCTGATTAATTAAGAAGCAGTCTTTGCCATTCACTGTCATCGGTGACCTATCATTCAGTGTCACTATCCTTCACTGTCATTAAGTAGAGTATGCATATACTGTAATAGGTAAGATGATTTCAGAGACAACTATTGATCCTTTCCCAGTGGTCTATTGCTAGTTAATGAGCATTAGTTTCTTTAATGATGTTTAATGTTGGTGAGTTATTTTTAAGTGATACATGGCCTGACCCTGGAAAGTGCTGAACGCCCTTAACTCCTATTGACTTCAGTGAGAGTTGAGGGCACTCATGAGATCAGCCCATAGGTCTTGTGGCTGAAACGGCAGCAAAAGCTTCTCTCGGCATTCAGGCAGGGGTGAGCGATGCTCTACAGACAGAGAACGGAGCAGGTTCTCATAGAAGGGATTTTAAAGTCTTGTCTTCCTTTCGATCATTGAAATGGCCAGCTCTGGAGAGAAGGGACAATTTCTACGCAGGACAGACACCACTATTCTGCCAGCTCTTGCCTTCCTCTTTTCTACCATAACTGTCACTGTCCTCTGGCTTCTTCCTTTGCCAATATGCAGGAAGAGGCATCTCTCAAACTCATCCCCCTATCCTGTTTGCCTTCCCACGTTCCCTTTACTTCCAAATTAAGTGAACAGGCAGTCCATCTCTATTACCTTGAGTTACTCCAGCTCTTCTGAATCTCTTGTAGTTGGCTTTCATTTCTGTGCTCTGCTAGAAGTGCCTTCATTACCAAAAATTGCCTCTTGGCAAAATCTCAAAGTCAAAGTTTCTCCTCCTCCTCTTTGACCTTACAATTTTTTTTTTTTTTTTTTTGTAAGTATAATACTGTTCTGCTCAGTATATTTCTCTACCCATGGCTTCCCCCCTGCCTCTTCTGTTTGCACTGCTATTCATTACTTTATCATCCCTTTGGTGTGCATTCCCCCTCCCTTTCCCAACCCTCTGTCCACAGCGCTCTGACCCCCTCTTCAAACAATCAACATTTTAGAAAATGTAGGACAAAAAATATTTGCTCTCTCACTCTTTGCATGTACAATTTGCTCCCGTATTATTTGGCCAATATGTGCAAGCCTCGTAGCACGTAAGATTCAGTCCTAGGTGATTTTCCATTTTTCCCTTACATAAAAGAGATGATGCCCTTAAATGCTTGCACGTGAGAGCAGTACAGGGCTGGCTGGGGTAAGGAATGTGTTTGACTAGAGAGAATAGAATTTGTTTCCCAGAGACACGGTCAACACTGATTTCTGTCAGTGGGAAATCCTGCAATGTTCTGCATGGAGGCATAAGAGTTACTTTTGGTCTTTTATTAAAAATATATTTACTTATTTTTTAATTTTTTTAGGTATTGTGCAATGGAAATTTTGGTAACTATCCCACCTGACTTTGCAAAAAATGTGCTAAAGAAATAGTCCCAATGTGAACAACTGATAACTTTCACAGAAATTCTAAGCTAAAATAAGTGTGCTGTGACGTGTGTGCCCGACAGTCGAATTTGTCAGGTTGGTGGGTAACTTCACATACAGTAGAACGAAGAGAAAATACATCTTTGGCAGGCCTGTCTTAAAGAATAAGTATCAGAGAGCATTCACGTTAGGATTAATGCCCAGAGAAGGAGATCAATGTGCAGATGATGCAATTGTAATAAGAAGATAAGTTGTACAGATATATATCTTTGTCCTGTGCAGGCATAATTTATTGCATGGACATTGTGTGTACGCTGGAAGGGGGTGGGGAAATGCAACGCTGCACGGTGTGAGTAAATTTAGAGACACTTTTTCTTCACCCCTATACAGCAGGCTGTTTTTTGTCCCTTTATCTGACCAACTCCCCAGTTTGTATTTTTTTCATTTAACAAATTAATAAATGCGAAAGTTGAACTGAAGCAAAACCTGAAAAAAGGAATGGGTTGCTCTTTTTCCTCTACTTGCAAACTCTTCTTTTCTGGTCAGCAGACATGCCCATGGTGCTCCTGTTGGCCCCACAGCACCCCGTTAGTGCTTGGCGCGCCGCACCAGAGCGGGTGCCCCAGCGTGCCCCCCACGGGCGGCCGGACCAGGTCTTGCTCCGGGTGGCTGCACGCTCACTCATCGCTGGTTTGTTAACAAATCCTGGGAAGGGCTCTGCTCCCAACAGTTGTCGTCACTGGTAATGACAGCCCTCCGGATGAAAACATACCTGCAGGATGGATAAGTAACCTCGCTGACTCCGTGGAGGACTGCACTAGCTGGACAGTGTCGCTTATTTGGGATGCTGATTGCTTTCTTTACCTCTGGGTGCCACGGAGAGGGGGGGTTTATGCTAGAGAAAGGGTTAACTGGGATTCTCTATAATGTGTTCCTGTTTCCTTTCCCTCCCTTCAGCTCCTTCACAAAATGTTAATCTAATTGTGATAGTATCACTTTGATGACAATATGACAAGACAGACAAATTTGATTTTATTCTCCACAGAGCGAAGCATATGCTGCTTGGGAGACTTTGACAGAGAGAAGGACATAAAACAAATGGAGTTCATGAATATACAATTTTTATTGTACACAGTAGTGACATCCAAACTTCAGAGAATAGGTGGGTGAGACTTATGCTTTACTATTGAGATTAATGGGTACGTAAAAAAGTGCCAACAGAGAGTACTACAGTTTATGTTAAAAATGTCGACGTGGATAAGAATAATTTTCTTCTCAAGATGAATGATGCATTTAATGGCTGTGAGACATTCATGCCCAGTAGCAGTTCCTCAAAAGTAATTTTTTGTTGTTATTGTAAATTATATAATCTTAACTGCAATTATAGCCCTGTTTAGGTAAAGGTCAAGTTAGTACAGTGGATGGTTATAAACTAAGAGGGAAATTGGTAAATTTATTCCCTTGATGAAAGCTTATGAATGATTTTAAGCAAGATAATTTTTTTGTAACTCTATTTCTACTTTAATGTAATATAGCAAGTAAAGACAGCACACATTAACAAAGGGTAAATTAGATTTGTCTAAGTAAACATGTATCTGCAATAGAAGTAGTGTTGCTGTAGTAAGGACAGTCTGAAGGTTAAGCGCTCCATGTAAATGGTATAGATTCATTTTCGTGGAAAGCAAAAGGAGGGACAACCTCTGAAAAATTGCCTTTGATGGAATGCAATCTGTGCTCTCCTGAGCAGCACATGAATAGTCTGCAACACATGAAACTGTTACCCACCTCTCGGTCGTAAGAAATTGGTTAGAGTCCTTTTGGTTTCAAGAGCCTTGCCCTTAAACAATGCAATCTTCCTTTCAGCCCTTTCAGAGTGATCAGATTTGTTTTGTTAATATAGAGGTTATGTAAAAAAAAAAAACAAACCAACAAAAAACCAAAACGAAACAAAGAGGGAGAAGGTGCTGTGTATGCTAATGAAGGGTATTTGCTAACCCAGGGCCTGATAGGGGTTTTAGTGCTCATTTTTCACTTTTTAAAGTAAAACTTGTATGGAAGAAGTTAAAGTCTTGGGAAGCTGTTTAAAATCAGAAGGAAGCTTTCTCAAGTCAGTGGCATGCTTTTGCTCTGAAAAGCCCGCATTGGGCTATGTCACTTTTTCACAGTATTTAAGTGAAGCAAAAGCATCATTACACATAGTTGCCATTTTTCCTCTGAGAACTTTCACCTATGTGAGCTGCTGCTGCTGAGTTTATCAAGCTGCTTTAAGTATGACTCAGGGTCTTCTTCACTCCATCAGACCACAGAGATGTTATCTTTTCCCATTTGCTTCTCTTCTAGAGATGTATGTATTAGGAAAATCAGTGGGGAAAAATCCGCTTTCTACTCCTCTTAGGTGCCAGAGACCTTTAACTAATTTACATACAAATATATGTAATACATATTCTAATAACAAAATAAACACAGTGCTACATGTTGGGTTTTTTCTTCTCTGACAGATGAACAGCAATGGCTTGTTACTTGAGTTTGCCACCAATTAAAATGCACATTGGATCAGCGCTGGCCTGTCACCTACCATTATTGGGAAAAGTTGGCTGTGGGCCACGTTTTAGATGAGCGGGATTTTTCTATTTGGCCATAGTGCTTCTCATCTCTGCTCTGTAAATTCCGCCTGGTAATTTAGATGCTGGGCAGTCACTGCTTCTGCTTTCTAGGGAGTGGCCTCACTTAAGGCTCCTGGGAATACGCGGCTATTTTTGTTACATGCATTTTAATTGTGGCAAGGGGAAAAGTCTTCCCAATCTGTCCTGTGTGTGAAGGTACTATTTGAGCTGGTCTGAATCCAGCACAGCACCTTTGGGTCATGATTTACTTAGGTATACGTTGATTTTCAGAACTTCTGTTAAATTTCTCTTTCACCCCACCCACCTTGGGGCCCTTTCAATCTTAACAGTCAAAGTAAAACAGCGACATAAAGAGAGATGTGAACTCACCAGCAGCAACAGCGAGTTATTACTCATTTTAAATGTGTACTTGGCCAAAAGAGCATAATCCTGCTGAATAACAGCTATGAGGAATTACCAATATCTGGACATGGATATCAGCTATTGCTCAAAGATTAAATCCAACAGTGGGAAAAAAATATCAGAACAAGACTCATTTAAAACTCGCTTTCTTGAATTACCTGCTACAAGGCAGTTCCAAACAGCAAGACCAGAGCCTGATTATTGGGAAATGGTACCAGTGTGTAACTAAATGAAGCATAAAATGGAGTGACTTGCAACTCAACTGGAAATTCAACTTAGTAAAATGTTTAGACAAAATTTTCTGAAGTGTTCCGTTTTTCGTCCTCTTTTATGAATGAGGGCTCATCTTCAAACGTGCTGAGCTGATGAGGAACCACAGCGCTTGCTAATGTCACCCCTTTGACACTTGTTTTGTGCGGAGGTAAATAGCAATAAGATGGAAGGCAGTAGAAAATAAGGTCCATCGTCATTGCTCATTATTTGTAATTTGTGGAGTGTGACAGTGTGTTCAGCAGTATGCACAGCAGGAATAGAGACAGCCTTTGCCTCCAACAGCTTGCGGTCTAACATACAGATACAGATAAGACTGAATGTAAAACATTTAGTAAAAGACTTAGAATCGTATTTCTTAAAATTTTTATTAATCTCCTTATTGTCAAATTTAGGAAGGGCATGACTGTTGGAAGGGTACAGACGTGTAAAGACGTGATATTGGGTGGTGTCTGTTTAGGAGGGACTAGAATGATTAGGAGGTGCCAGGGGAAACCCTGAGGTTGAAGCAAACCATATGTAAAATCAAAGGCAAATGTGGAGGCAGACTTGAAAACTCACAGGTGAGCTCGTAAGAAGTTGATATTTTTGGTAGGATGAAGTACAAAAGAGGCTCAGTAGAGACAAGAACCAGCATGCAAACCTGTGCTGGGTGAGGCAGTGTCAAAAGTTAACATGGAACAAGAACCAAGGAATAAGAACCAAGGAATAAGAACCAAGGAATAAGGAGGTTTGAGTAGGAAGGGGTGTGAGCTGGGTGGCTTTTACCACTCTGCAGAGGCCAGGCAAAGCCCTTCGTATAAATAATGCTTTATTTTATATGGTGCTGGTTTTCCTCAGGTTAGATGCTATAGGGTGTATCACTGTAAGTATTTAAACAACAAAACAAAACTAGCACTCATGTATATTTCTTTTTCACGAGAGTCAGTTATGAACATAATTTTCCTGAAAATAGTACAATTAGTGAAAACAAAATCCAGCAACGTAAAGATTGCGCCGACAGCTTTGTTGCTTCTCGTGAACTTTGGTACACGCAAGCATGTGTATATGCACAACAAGAGGGGAAAATCAGCTGGAATTTGATAATATGAGCAACCATTGCTCAGTCTAGAAAATAAAACCCACCATAAATATGGGGGCAGTGTGTGATAGTTCACTGCTTCGAGCTGGATCAGCCTGGGCATAGTGCTAATTTACATTCTTAACACACTTACATTGGGTTTTACTGTACTTCAGTGTTAATAAAAATGGCTAATTAACTGAAACACCCCCAATATTGATGGTATACTGTAAATGTCACCTCTGAAATACACAGCACGTTCTTAAAGCAACACATTCCTGAAAGCGCCAGCAGCCCCTGGCGCGGATTACCTTTTGCGCCGATTCGTTCCGGGGGAGCACAGCATTGTGTTCAGCTCCGAAGCCGCAGTTCTGCCTCTCTTCCTCCACCCGCCACCATAAAATTTCCGTGGGAAAATTTGCAGAAGGCCCGCATAACTCATTGTTTCACTTGCATAGTAATTAACAACTCAAACAGCAGCAAGGCAGCCGCCTATTCCTCTTGGCTGAATGTTAAGCTTGACCTCCCCTCCCCTTTCCCCTCAGTTCACAACTCCTCTCATCTTCCAAAATTATGTGAGAAATGATTTTTCATGCTATTTGCATGTTTTAGAGCATCCATCATTATCATGTGCACTGACAGCTTTATACTTCAGCTGTGACAGAGCTTGAAAAATGCTGGTCCTATCAATCAACATATTCTGCAGCTGACATTTTCTTTTGCTTTTTCTTTTCTTCTCTTATTCTCTTCTCTTGAGCAACAATCTATGGCTTTCTTTTGCTGTTCATCTAATTTCATTTAATTGCACAACGTCTATATGTTTTATAACACTACATTAGAATGAAATACTTCTGACCCCCTTCGGATTATTTGATTGAATTACTTTGCCGTAAATCTTATCTATTTTCATCACAAACACTGACCTCCAAGTTATTTTAGTAACTCTCCTATTTCCACTGTGCTCAGCTTCACCTACCCACGTTATTTATGCACATTAACTTCACTCTCATCTCTCAGTCAGAGGTATTAAAATAGGGTTTCCCTAAATTTCACAAATATTTGATTACAGTTAATAATTCTGAGTGGAAGTAACTTTAAACTCAATAAATCCATACCCAATATGTGACTATCTCCTAAAGCTGATTTTTCTTGCATTATTTTGGACTATTTCTAAAGTCGCTTCTCAAATGTAGGTTTAGCAGCGAAGACAGTAGCCAGTAAAACTCTGAAGCAGCTGAAGATCTTTTTCAGTGTTTATGTCAATTTTCCTCTCTTGTCTCCTCATCAAATAACAAGATAAAAGACTGTTTCTGTAGCTAACATTATGGTTTGCTGGCAATATACTGAAAGTATAGCTTCTTATTTCACTTTTAAAATGTTCCACTAGGCAAACTTCTTGGTACATAACGTCTCAACCTCAGGAAAAACCCATAAAGAAGCCAAAAGAGCAATTGAGAGATAAAAGAACTGAAAAAAAAAAAAAAAATCAATCCTTATGCTGCAGTTTTAGTGTTAGAAGCTACTTGGTTCAATATTAGAGTTCAACTACATTTAGCAAAAGCCACCCTGGGTGAAAACTAGGGAAAATTGGCAGAAATTTTGTTTATGGAAATAATTAAAAAAATTAGTCATACAGTAAGAATAAATTGGAAAAGCTTCTCCATGAAGTTTTGATTGAGAACTAGGGCAATATTCTTGTTTGTGTCCGAGAATCTTCCCGAGTCAAGATTTCTAACTGCTGCGAGCTATCGCGTTTGCCAAAGGAGAAATACACTGGAAATGAAAATACGCTGAAAAGCAAACCTACTAGTATTTCATGACTGGTATGTTTTTCTTTATTGCCGCATTTGAAGCTATAGTCTGGCCTTCCTGAAATCACTGAGAGTTTTGCCACTGATTTGGCAGAGGCCGGGACTTCCCCAGCCGAAATAGTTCAGCAGCCTGAACGGCTGCACAGAGTTAGCTCTTCCAGAGCTAAATGCAGGCAAGGAGGATACAGATGACTTCGAGGTTAAGCTTTGGGATAAAGAACCCGTCCTCTCCAGTCGCGTGGCTGTCAGGTTGCAACCCAACCTCACCTGCTTTGCTTGCTGCAGAGTTTTCCAGGGGGTGATTTTAGTTGGGGATTTAGTATGGAGTTATAAAAACGTTTTGTTGGCAGGTAAGAGTAGCCTTGTTTGCTGTTGTCATTGTGGAAATATGCAAGGGACTAAATCCTGAAGATTTTTTTCAAGATTCAGAAGTCTAAGAAACCCGTGAAGTTTATGGCAGGAATAAGTGATGCCCCGTTCTCCATGCTGGGACAGGGTGGGGGCTGTGGAGCTAAAGCCTCTGGCCAAGAAAATCCTCTTCATCCCCAAGTACCCTCGGGCTGTCGTGATTTCTGGTATCTCTCGGTCTGCCGTGGCTTAGGGTCAAGGACCAAGTCAAACCACAATATTAGAGCAAGTTTATTCTTCTCCAGTAGATCTTATAATCAGATGACAGAAAAGGTGAGTAAGATGCAAGAGCAGCAGAGCAATTAGTCTTCTGCCTGAAGCTGATACGGGTTTCACAGAAGTACTGAACAATTGATTCAGTGTAATGCTGAATTTTAATCAAATGGGAGAATAAGCCAACTTTTAATCAAGATTTTCCATAATGGATTATTTTCCTAATTGAATGAGTTCAGGAGACAAACAAATACAGCCTAGTGCTCAATGGCATTCTTCAAATATTGGTAAGCTTTCAATCTCAAATCACAGCGAAAGGCTCTGGAATAAAACCTTTACAGAACATAGATGAAGGTTACGTTCATCTTCTTAAAATAATCCAGGGTATGCAGGGGAGACCACTGCCAAATTAATTCATATTTCAACACAATTATGCCTACTAAAATGTACACTAAGGAGACCAATCCTAAAGGTCATTTGTAGATCCAAATATGAAACTAGTTACTTTTTTTTTAATACAAAAGAGAGAGTGATTTGGAGAAATAATTTACAGAACTGTAGAAATGACTCTCAGTAAAGACAGAAAAAATTAAAATCTAGATATTTAAAAAAATTGACAGAAACAGAGCCCCTGACTCTAGAAAATTCTAGAAAATACAGAAAAATATTTTATTTAAAAAAAAAAAGAAAAAATATTTGTAATGATGACTGAGAAGTATAAGTAGCATTGTTGTTGTATTGGATTGACCCATTACACTTAAGAGAGGACAAAAATGTATTGTCAGTGCAGTTGATGAGATAGTCACTTAATGGAGTTACCCCAAAGAATGATAAACTTTAAAAGAGAGTAGAAAAAGTTGAAATAAAGTCTATGAATTCTTAATCTCTACTGATAAAATATAGAAGGATTTTGGGGGGGGGGGGAGGTTTTATTTAGCAGTCTTTATGTTGATTTTGTTCAAATGTGTCTTTTATTCTAAATGGTTATAAATTGCATTAAAAAGATCTGTTTTGAAATTTCTCACAAAAGTGCTTCTGGTTCAGGGAGTGACGTGGTGTCATCCAGCAGGTCTTTTTAGGAAACTTATCCAACAAAAGTAGGGGAATACTTTTTTTGCTGTGCCAAGGGAATTGAAAGTAGTGTCCTCCTTCCTGCAAAATGTGCCTTGAGATCTTTAATTACCACCAGCAGATGTGAGCCATCAGACTAAAGGTGATCCTGGCCAGCAGCTACAAGAGCACACAAGCTTGTTGGTTCAGCTTGGTGGCGAGAAGGATGTTCCTTTCTCAGCTGCATAGCCCTTAATGTCATACTTAAATATTCTTTCATTGTGTCTTATTTTATATGTACAATTCCTGACCTAAATGTTTCCAATCTATGGAGTAAGATTTTTTGCAGCTCTGGTTGGAGAAAATTCTGTAAAATATTAAAGACGGAGTGATAATAGTATCTGGTTCTTTCTTCTTATTAAAAGCATCTCACTGTCTTCTGGGTTTTTTATTTTAAAGCCTGCAGCAGTTAACAGCATACACTATAAAATGCATTTCTCCTTTATCAGAAATGTAGTCCTATTTCTGAGTTCCTATGGAGCTGCCTCCCTTTGGTATGTAACTAACACTAAAGAACCCCTGCCAAACTCATGCTATTTCACGTTAGTAAATATTAATATTTGATCATCATTCTCTTTTCTGTCTCCCCTCTCTCACAACAGTTATGTCTGAAGCAGACCTGTGTGAACAAATCAAGAATGCCACACATTTTTGAGGATTTTTCTGCTTGCTTCTTCCCGTGCTCCAAGAACCTGCTGTTCAGCCGGATACCTGTCAGTAACACTCTACTATCACTAAATTATAACACTGATCACTAACTAAAACGTAGAGACTGATTAGGGATAAAATCCATGTTTTAATCACTAAATATTGTAAAATTGATATAGAAAGGGTGAATTTGTAATGTAACTGGTGGATAAGGCTAATTCTCATCTACGTAAATAAGCCAATTCTCATCTAAGTAAATAAGTCTTTCCTCCAGAATACATCAGAAGTAACTGTCTTTTGATGGTAGTCATGAATGTACTTGACGGTATGAATCAAATTCTTCCCTTAAATACACAGATTTTTCTGCTTTAAATAGGAGCATGACTACATTCAGAAAAAGATATTAATTAAATTAAAATGTCTAGAACTTGAAACTGCTGTCAGTTCAAAAAAAAAAATCAGTTGCCAATAACTAAAATTTGTCTTAAGGACTTTAAAGAAAATTTGACTCAGTGAAAGATGTTGTTTGAAGACCCACTAATAGCTGAAATCAAGATAAAACTTTTTACATTATCGTAAAGGGATAATTCAGAACTGATGTAGTCCCAAGCAGTGCAATGTGTATACTCTGCATTTTATTTACTGACAGGTGGAAACTGCTACCAAGCACTACAGCAAATGCCATTCTTTTTGAACTGAAAGGACAATTGCTGTCTGAGCTCTGAAGTTAAGATGAAACCAGCTATGAGTATTAAATAATTGTACTTCATTAAAATATATTAAAAAGAGCTACAAATTATAGTTCCAGAGTTCTGCAGACTCTATAACTGTCTGCACTCATAGATTAGTGGATGAACTGAGGACAAATGTGCAAATGTGCAAGGATCAAAAAAAAAAAAACAAAAAACCAAACAAACCAAAACCCAACCAACCATTGCATTGTTTGGGGCAAAAAATACCAGATGTGTGTAAGGAACAGTCGAGTCCTTTACTGCAAAATGTCTGTAGTTTAACATTCTACCTGTGGCATTAGCTATAAAAAGGATACTTTTAAACCCCTAAGTAAGTAGGATAATAGTATCCTAAATCTAATAAAATGTGACATTAGATATCAGAAAATATGATTTTCTGCCAACCAGGCTGGTAAGCTACTTTATGTGACACTTTTCAAAAAGAGAACATTCTTCCTGTGTCTCTTAACATTGTGTCTGAAGGGGTAAACTGCCAGTTAGGGGACATGTGTGACGATGAAGAGACCCTCTGCGCAGCTGACATGTTGTCCACTCATGTATGGCTGCGTGTCACCTCGTTTTTGCTGTTGTAGGACCTGGGGCAAGTATTTGATGCAATACTGGCTTTTTTCCTTCTCACTCAATATTTATTTTGTCTTGCTGTTTCGAAAGCTCTCTAAAACTGCTTTGATAGGGAGAGGGTTTTTTTTTTTTCGTCTTTTCTTTTCTTTTTTTTCTTCCGTTTGCCTAATACCTTTCTAAGAGTCTAACAGACCAAATATGCAAGGTGCTTCAAACTCATAGGAGATCAGAGATGTTAGCATCTCGCAAGTGCTGCTCAGTACCTCACAGGATTTGTAAGTGATTCTTGTTCATTTTACTCCTCTATACCAGACAGAAAACTAATGGAAAGATGCTGGGCTGGCTGGCAGTCAAAAGAAGCCTCAACTGTGTGCAAGGAAGGTGTGCTCTCCCGGGTAGAATGCGGAGTCCCCTTTCCCTCTCATCTCCCTCACACATCTACCCTTGCTGGGGTACTCGGAGGAGAGAAAGTAATCATAGAATCATAGAATGGTTTAGGTTGGAAAGGACCTTGAAGATCATCGAGTTCCAATCCCCCTGCCATAGGCAGGGACACCTCCACTAGACCAGGTTGCCCAAGGCCACATCCAGCCTGGCGCTGAACACCTCCAAGGATAAGGCCTAAACAACCTCTCTGGGCAACCTGTGCCAGTGCCTAATGACATTGTTTTTCAGACAGCCCACACCAACCTCCCTTACTCGTGGTGCTGGCAAGATGGTGCCTTCCTTCACCTCTCCCAGTGGGTGAAGAGCAGCACTTGGGCACAACTGAGAGGACCGACCTGGTGCTGAAATAAGCCAAACAGGCTTAACTCGCTGGTCTCAGGATACACTTGATCTCTTTTATGCCTCCAGTCCTGGCTACGCAAACAACAGGAATAAAATCTCTCTATGCCTCATCTTGATTTGCGTACATTTATCTTCGTAAAACTTCTATATAAATTTAGCTGGGATTGCTAATCTGGAGCTATTGTCCCACGCTTTGTGTTCATAATCCTGAAGAGCAGAACTGCATGTGTAATCATCATCTATGGGGTACTAATTATTATTTATTTTTTCTTTTAAACTAATATCAGCAGTATTAATTTAACCAGGGTCCTTTTGGTAGCTTTGGTTTACCATACCGTAATTATGCCGGAGTAAGGCACAGAAAAGTAACTATCATGCGACAGTTGAAGATTTCTCATCTCTCCTTTGGTTATACCATAAAAAGCTGCTTCCCTGAAACAGAGCTGTGCTGGGAAGGGAGGGAGGCAGGAAGGGGGGCTTGCGAATCATCTACGCCTGAATGAAGACTGAGGTGACCAAAGCCACACAATCTTTGCAGAAAGAATATACGTGTTTTAAGCTATGTACACAACAGAAGACGCAAATATGTTGTGTAAAAACTCTGTATACAATATTATCAGATCTGCAAATAGTGGCAACGATAATCAAGACGGTTCATTTTAAGAAGCTCTGGACAATTGCTGTCAAGTTAGTGCTTGTAGAGTCAGGACAGAATCCTTGTATGGAAAGAAATGCAGGGATATGCACGGAATTACTGTTCTCATTCACTCATGACCATTTCACCTGCACTCAGCCCATTAGGCCACCAGTTTTACAACTCCTAGGCATTTATACAGCTTTGGACATCTTCTGTTATGTGCAAATGCAAAAGCATTGGGGATTTTTTTACCAGATGAAAATGAGAAGTGAGGAATTCCCTTCAGTGAAGTATTTGTTAGAAGACATTGGAAGAAGTACTTGTAGGTGAAGACTCAGGGTACAAATACAGTCTGGTTTCTTCAAGATAAGGGTAGGAAAATAGTGCCTGCACCTTATTTTAAAACTTTATAAAGTATTTGCAGGATCACTTATCCATCAAATATATTGTATTTGTAAAGAAAACCTGATATTACTATGAGGTATAAAGATTTTATTGTCAGTCATCGCAAATGACCCCATCTCTATTCTAGTCATATGGAATATTCTGCAAGTACTTGCAGTGCATTTTGAAACCTTAACTCACCTTATTACAAGAAGGCTTTTGTAATTGTAAGTCTACTGAAAATTTTCTGTAGTAATAAATGCTTCCCTCTCCATAATGACTGCTTTTCATACTTGGCCTGCCTTAATATTTACCTTCCATTCATGTGTTTGACAGACTTGGTTATCCAAACGAATGGCATAACATTACACAAAAAATAACGCGGTTTTTGTCAAGGGCTGGAAAGATTTTGCTTCTCTTTCAGGACAGTTTGTGGAAAGAAGTATAGTGTAAACGCAGGCTGTGAGCCCATGCTATGTGGGATAGAAGGAAAGGCAGCGGTAGCTCTGCCCGGGCACTATATGAATTCAGAGCTTGCGTTTCCCTCTGCGCCAGAGACAATGCAACAGAAGAAGCCTCCCAGTGCCGTGCCATGCTCAGAAGCCTGAGCAAAAGGATTTTTTTTTTTCAGAGAATAATTCTCCCATCATAAAACACCTTTGCGACCCCGAAGTGGCACAAGGGGGGCACAGAGGTGACAGCATCCAGTTGACATACTCTGAAGTTGTCATTTGTTAGCAGTAGTGAAGCTACAGGCATGATCCGTGCGGAAGGCTGGGTGGGCGTCCTTGAAGGTCCAAATAATATAATACAGAGAGAAACAAAGCGTTTATATATCGAGTTGGTTTCTTCTCCTTGAATGCTTTTTCAGAGGCAGTAGTTTCATTTAGCTCAAAACCACGCAGGGTTTCCTAATCTTCATTTTTCCCGTGTCTGTGTCAGTTAAGGAGGTTTACACCAAACTTGCTGGGAGCGGCGGTTTCCGCTGGAAGGAAAACATGCCGTAGCCCCACATCAGCCCAGTGGTCAGCCAGCGATAGCCTCTGTGGCTGTACGGATGTGATAAAGAAGGGCTGTGCTTTGGCTTCACAAGCTTCGGTTGTTTCCTGCCATCTCTATTAGAAATTAGCATTTTTTGTTTTATGACCATTTTAATTATAGTTTCCCTATTTCAGTTCTACTAAATATGAATGAAGCAGGTGAAGTGTAGCCCAGTTGGAGCATTATACTGTTTAGTACTGGTTACTATCTTTAGCAGAGAAGCTGGAATTCATTCTCATCTCATTTGCTGAGCGCTCTATCATTAAAGTGTCATTGAGAACTGACACCACTTAATTTTAGCAGCTTTCAATTCTCGTTTGCAGCAAGAATAGCTTTAAATGGAGAGGAGTGCAAATTACAGAGAGAGGGATATTTTTACACCACACTCAGCATTTTATCAAACAAAGCAGCCTCACGGGGAATAGGGGACAATACATTATAAAACCAAACTCTCCTCTGATGCTGGTAAATGGGTATTTAATCTTCCTATTGCAGGCATCCACTCTGATGAGCCTGTAATGAATATACTGCCTGGGACATTATCTGAGCTGTTGTGTTTTCTTATTCCCCGAAATATCCTTTAGTTTTTATTTCAGGTGTGGTCAAAGAATAAGCTGGGGAGCTCGGCTGTTCCCTGCAGACCACTGAGGAATCTGTACCTTGTTGCAGGCAAACCAGTTTGGGACGTATTTTCCCTTCTCCTATTCATTGCATAATTGCTTTTTCCTCCCAGTGCAGTTTGAACCCTTAGGGGGTTAAGAAAATCACGTACTTGGGATCGGTGGCCAATTTTAACCCCTTCAGGTTGGCTTCCCTGCCTAATTGGATGTAAAATATCCTTTTGCACTACATCTTGAGACACTGCCTTTCTGTTGGAAATCTGGTACTGAATAGATGCTAGGTGTACCTCTGTTATTTGATGCATTTTCTCATCGCGTATATACGTGAAATTTCAAATTTCTGGCTCCCAAATTAAACCATTTTCTTGGAGTTGAGGCACATTTAGGCAGGTGGATCATAGCAATTAATTTTGGTGCCAGAAATACCGATAAACGCCTTTTTTTGGATGAAATATTATAATAGCTTTAGGTAAGGATAAACAGGTATTTGAAGGTATATTTACAGTGTTCTAAAACTTGATGGTAATGCCCCTAACAATAGCACCTTAAGGGAGTAGGTATCTGCAGTTCTGTAGAAAGTCAGTACTCTGAAGTCTGAGTTGAGCAACCCGGACAGTATAAGGATTCACACGGAAACTAGAGTCTCTGTCAACCCCTGCTCTAGCCTGTGATGATGCCACTTGATTGAATTATAAGTATGTGAATCTGGTCTGGATTAAACTTCTTTTTACAAACACTGTTGATTTTATTCATATATTTTCCTGATGGTTTCACTGTAGGAAGTGTTAAGAGCAATTGTATGCTCAGAATGGCTTCATTTGGGGATGACGTGAGACCCTGTGATGATTTTTGCCCTTCAGGTACCGATGTCTCCCTCATCCTAAAGTTCATTTGAACATAATTTTTGCCCAAGAGTTGTTGGGGGGTGGGAGTTAGGGGGTGGGGATGTTTATTCTGTGGCTTTCTTCTTCTCCTACCTACTCAGGTTCCCGGCGGATGCGCATTACGGTTGCTCACAGCTATTAATTCCTCTTCCAGGGGGTACCAGTGTCAGGTTGCACATCTGGGGGGAAGATGCTGGTGGCACGTGCTGCTATGTGGCCGCAGCCTGTTTGTGCCCACTGAGTGTCCCGTGACCCAGCTGGTGCCAGGGTGGGAAGGTGATGGGTGGATAAGCTGTGAGGTAGTGTGCACTGAGTAATGAAGTGACGATTTAAAACAGGGGAGAATCTGAAGGGCCAGCCAGGGATTGACGCTGCAATTAATTCTCCTAGTCTGATGTTTTGTTGGGTTACTGCATTTTGACTTGATTGCTTGATGGAACATGCTGGGGGTGAAATGATGTTGTGGGGTGTTGAGAGTCCAAGTCCAAAGGACTTTCTACTGTCCACTGTTAATTTTTCATCAAAATGAGACGGAAAGACTTAATTCTGGGTCACATCTTCCTGTGAAGCTGAAGTAAGACCGTGACTCAAACTTTGATTTGAGTCTTTCCATTTACTGAAATATTTATTTCTTCCAACATCACTTTCCCAACTTGTTTGGTTTGTTTTGGTGGTTTGTTTTTTTTTAAAGTATTTAAACTATTTGCAGTCATTGCAGTCTTCAGTATTTTTCTCTTAGTATAAGACATTTCCATCTAGAGAGTTTCATTGTCAGGTTTTTCTCTGGCATAATTTTGTGTCCCCTTGAGCTTACATTTGACACTAGCTCAAATAGCATTGTTGCATCTCTCTTCCTTGGTCCCTTTAGAGTTTCATGTATCTCATTGAAGTCCCTCACAAGATCCTCTTTTCCAAACAATACAGACCTACTTTTTCTAACCTTTCAGAATATATAAGACCCTTGAGTCCTTGTATCATTCTGGATGCCCTTAGCTTTGCCTCCTTCCATTTTTATGATACTTTTATTATAAAAAGAAAACCAAGACCATACATTTGGCTCCAAATGGATGACCTAATTTTTTTTCCTTTACTATTTTCTCTGGTTTAGATAGCATTTGATATCTCTTTTTTCATTCTTGAATTATGTTTTGGTTTGTATTTTTTTTAATTACTCCTGTAAACATCTGTCTAGTAAGACTGACTTTGGCTTTCATGATGCTGATTCTTAGAGTTCCATAATGTATCCTCTGTCTTGTACGGATTTCTCTGGTTTTGTACTACTAAAACTGAAACCAGACTCAGGTCTCTGCACCACTGCAGTGGCACTTTGAATCCTTATGTTTCTCCCTTTCTTTTTAACACATCACATTTGAATTTTGTCCATCCAAAAGACCTTTTTACTAGGTTGCAATTTTACATCATCTGCAATGGCAGGGGCAGGTTGTAGAGGCTTGGTGTGGCATGGGAGCCACAACTTCTTACTTCTTTGAGCAGTGCGTAAAGTCATAAAATAACAGTAAAATGCTACCACCCCTGAGAACGGAGAGTGGTACTTGTGAACATAGCTGTGGAGCGGAAGGAAGTTGGCCTGATATCGCTGAGATTGCTGTCAGCAGCAAAATCACCCAAACCTTGTGCATTCAGCCTCTGTTCCTGCTGTGACAGCACAAAGCAGG
The DNA here is from genome assembly GCF_965231255.1 of Vanellus vanellus. NCBI lineage: Eukaryota > Metazoa > Chordata > Aves > Charadriiformes > Charadriidae > Vanellus > Vanellus vanellus. The sequence goes on from NC_138907.1 coordinate 23,948,931, forward strand.
ATTGAAGAGACACTTGGCCATGGACGAGGTGCAATTTCAGACTAGCTCGAGCAGCAGACAGAGTCATAACTTAGGCCATCAGGGCATATTTTATAGAAGAAAGGAATGCTGGCTTTTTGCTGCAAAACGTTAGTAAAAATCAAGTGGTTCTTAAAATAAAAATGTGCTGGCGTGTTTGATGGATAAATGGGACTAAACTTGAAACTCAGCTTCAGTTTAAGACCCGTGTCTGTATTTTAAAGAGTTCCTATCTACTACAAAAGTAGTATTTTCCTCTTAAATGTTTGGAATACTATTGTTAACAGCAATACCTCTGATTACAAGAGCTGAGAAAGATCATATGGAAAAAAATTGAAATGCCTGAGCTTCTTCATTGTCAGTGTAGCAGAAAGGGGTCCAGTGTCAATGAGAGTCAAGCTTCCAATATATTTTCCCCATCTGTCAGATGTTCAGTGTTACATATTTTATCTAAAGTTTGATTTACTGTTTCCCTTGTATATTGAGTAATTTTTCGCCTGATGGCCTTACAGCACAGAACAGGAAATGAGAAATTTTTTAGAAGATACTCAATTTTTACCATAATTACTGGCAGAATGTTCATCAAATGGTAATTTCCAATACTTTTCGAATATTTAAAACAACAGGTTTTGAAGTAAGAGATTTAATGACATAGACATGAAAGGTCACTTTCTTCAGCCAACATAGCCCAGAAGACTAAATAGAAATTTCTATCTTCTCTATATTTTTCTCTCAGGACTAAGAACGAGAGAGCAATTTCTTCATGGTACTTGATTTACTCACTTCTGAGGCATCCTAACTTTTCTTGGCATCCATAAATTAAAATTAATATAAGGCTACTGAAAGGTGCAGGATAGATCCCGCTTAAAACCGAACAAACTTCTTTATATGGCCAGCAGAGACCAAATCACCAACCTGCCTTGACTATTACTTCATAGGGCTTTTTCTGCTTTCAGAGGAGAGGAGCAATCAGCCTTTATGTCTGCTTAGACCATAGATTCCCTCACTGCTGATGATGTTAACAAGAGTTCCAATTATTGTCAATCATCATGGCATTTTCGCTAACATGAATACCAACAGCACTGACTTATTTCTCATATGGTCACCAGTTTTTGTCATTCTCAACCTGATCCAGGTTTGCATCAGTGACTGACAAAAGAATTGTTCCACATACCATTACATACCAGGTTCTTCAATCATCCAATCTCCGCAGTCACTCTGAATTTATTGACCACTTCTTTTGGTATTGTTCCTATTTCCCATGTAGTACTTCCTTTTTTCCACAATAGAAGAGATGTGAAAAGAGAGTATTTTAACCTGGTTTGTTGCTGCATTACTTCGGTTGTGTGATGATGAAACTCACTGAATTATTTGACTTGTGACATGGATATATCAATGTGGTGAGTCAGGCCCACAGTTCTTTTAAACCAGTATTTTCCACTGACTTTTTGCTCTATGGTGATCTTCAGGCATCTGTGTTATTTATCCTGACTCTTGTGCAATCACTTTCTTAGTCATGTCTTCATCTTCTGCATTTTCTCATATCTTCCTACTCTTATCTTACAGGATGTCCTTCAGCCTTACATACACCATATACAACCCTTATCCTTTCAAAGTTATTTAATTGCCACAGAAAAAGCAGGATTGATAGCTCTATTCATCTGTAATGGAGGCAACCACAATATACCCGGGCCATCTACTGTGTCTCCCTCCTGACCTAACACCACGTAAGTTAATA